>NC_000072.6:102942039-103242039 GCF_000001635.26 Mus musculus
TGGATGGGAGTGAATAAAATATGGAGTGTAAAAAAATATTTTTTTTAAAAAAAAGAGAGCTCAAAGCTCAATAAATAGTTGTGCTTCAAAATTAACTAGGAAGATAATGTTGAGTTCTTTGAGGACAATGTATGGATTATAAAGCTCAGAGGAAAGCAATTACTCTACTGGGGTCATCTGTGCAATACTTTTAATTAAGACTTTGTTGTTTCTGGTCAGCTTGGGCTAAAGAATTGGATGTGATTTAAAAGGGACCAATATCATTAAGGTGAAAGCTACTGGGAAATATTTTCTCTGGGTCAGCACCTGGAAGCTGTGAGTCCAGGGCTGGATAAAGGCTACATGTCAAGCTGGCAGTACAACTTGATACATAATGTGCAAGAATCTTCCACATGATAAAATTTTGAAGGCATCAAGGTGTCAGAGAATGTAGCTGTGGTTTGGCACTGTAAGTGAGGGTCAAAGTCTCTCTGAAGAGAGGGAGGAAGAGGACATTGATGAAGATGCAGCTTGTTTGCACTGGAGACCTTGGGCTTCAACAGGTCAGGAAGATCAGCTGAGACTTGGCACAATACTTACTGGCGTGTTTCCAGGCTAATTTTCAAATATTTTGCTTATATAATCTGGACCCACCTGATCATGAATGAGACTATCCACAACTGGCTGACTCGCCTTCTTCTATTAGCAGTTAAGAAAAATGAACACTGCTCACCACGAGAAAAATTGATGAACACAATCCTTCTGTTGATGTTTCCTTTTCTCTTTTTTCTTTGGTCTATGTTTCAATCTTGCCTTTAGGTCGCTGCCTTGGCTTGACTTGATGCTGGACTCTAACCTGTACCATTTACAAACTTCTGTTCCCCCGAGCTGCTGTCCATGTTCATGACAATGCAAGAGAGAAGCAAACTAACACAGCAAGAATGGCATGATGGGGAGGTGGTGACACCTTTTCAGGGGTGAGACACAATAATGAAGGGGCTTAGGGCATCGGGAGTATAGTAGTAAAGGGGACTGTGAGAATCAGCTGTACTTTGTCTCTCCTCTTGATCTTCAGTTATCATAACGTAAGTTTCCACAAGCCCAAACACAACAGAGATCAACTGAGCACATACTGAAACCTCTGAAAGCCAGGCTAAGTGTTTTCTCTTTATAAGTTTTCTCAGGTCTATTGTTGAATTATTAAAAGTTCATCAATATGCTTCCTCAGTATATATGTTATATAATATTTACATTTAACTCATAACAATAAACTTTCCCATACTAAGAAGCCACTACATATACCTTCAGTAGAACTTTTTTTTTAGCTCCCATTCTTCACTTTCTTAGACATTATGCTTCCCTAAATAAACAAACTTATGGTTTTTTTTTTTTTTTAGTTCATGAAGGCCATTGAATGAAAATGAAATGATTAATATGGTTTTATTCTTTTGAGAAACACATCATTTCTGGAATATAGCCAATTCTCACTGACATTGTTGAATCTGATCTGCCTGGGTCGTTAGTACATTAGGAATTGTCTGTTTGTTCAGAGCCAATGTTGTCTCAAATAATAAATAGTTACAATATGAACCCTGACCTTATCCATTCGCTTTTGCTTTCTCCACCTCACTTCTTTACAATGGGATACAAGACTTCATAAGCGGCAAGCTACAAACTGTACAGTTTCAGTATTTTGTTGGGCATTTGAGCTATATCATTTGATTCTAGCATGTGTCATAGCTGCTACTGAATTTCTTGTATCTGTGTCTTAGTACAAATGTACAGAAATTTCTGGAGGTTATGTATCTATGACTGTTCCTTGCTATAATATAATAACTACCTTACTAACTAATATAGAATTAAATTTATATCCCCACCAACAAAAATAAGACTCCTAGGTTGTTGTATATGTTCTGTTAGTCACTTTAAAACTTAGCCAAGCTGATGAGTATAACTCTGGTTATCTTATTACAGTGTTCATATTTTATTTTGATGTGATAATAAGGTATCACATGATGTAGTCATTTTTAAAGATTTAATATATTTCAAATCATGTGCATACATATGAATATGTGTACATGAATGCAGGTGCCTAAGTGAAGCCAGAAAGAGTGTGATATCCTTTAGAGTTGTAATTATAGGCAGTTTTGTCTATTGTGAGTGAGGAAGATGTGAACCAAGCTTGGGACATCTGCCTGAGTAGCAAGCACTATGTAAGCTCTTCAGTTCCAATTGAATTTTAAAAATATTTTACATATTTTCTGATTCCATTCTTCTGTTGTGGGACATCTGAGTTGTTTCCAGCTTCTGTCTATCATAAATAAGGCTGCTATGAACATAGTGGTACATGTGCCCCCGTTGCATGGTGGGGCATCTTTTGGGTATATGCCCAGTAGTGATATAGCTGGGTCCTCAAGGAGGGAAAGGAGGTCCAGCAACAGGCCCAAATTGGGATCCAGCTAAAGTGGATGCCCCAAGGCTTGACACTACTACTGATACTATGGTGTGCTTACAAATAGGAGCCTACTATGACCGCTCTCAGGAAGGCCCAAGAAGCAGCTGAAAGAGTCAGATGCAGATATGTACATCCAACCAACACCCAACCAATGGACAGAAGCTATTGAGCCCTGTGGTTGAATTAGAGAAAAGCTGGAAGAAGCTGAGGAGGACGACTCCATAGGAAGACTAGCAGTCTTAAGTAACCTGGACCCCTGAGATCTCTCAGACACTGTGCCACCAACCCAGGAGCATACATCAGCTGATAGGAGGCCCCCAACACATATACAGCAGAGGGCTACCTGGATTGGACTCAGTGAGAGAAGATGCACCTAAACCTAGAGAAACTTGGGGCCTGGAGAGTGGGGAGGTCTGGTGGGGTGGGAAGTAGGGGGTGGGGACATCCTCTTGGAGTTGGGGTGGTGGTGGTGTAGGTAGGGGATGAGGAACAGTCAAAGGGTGGACCAGGAGGGGGGTAAAGACTGAACTGTAAAAAAAAAGAATAAATAAAAATTATATATTAATCATTTTTTCTTTTATTTCGTACAGTGTCTGTTCAATGACTTTGCCAAATTTTAAAGACATTATGCTTTTTTGTTTTTCTCATTTTCCTGGAGAATATTTTGAATGAAGCTTCTTTGTTTAAGGTTGCAAATACATTCTTATGTGTGGCATGTCTTTTTGCTCTTGACTTTGGTTAGCTTCTCACTGAAAAAAAAAACATCAGAGAGAGCATCTGTGACTGCATGCATTATTTTTTTTCTACTTATAGATATGCTATTTTTATTTGGAAAAAGTTAAACACCTAAGAATCAGTTTTTCTTGCAGGACGGATAATGAGTTCTTGGCTTAATAATCTTCATAAACAATGAGTATGGCTTGGTGGGAAAACAAATTTAAACAATCTCTTGTTATATTTATTCCACAAGTTAATTTCAGTTTGCTTCTTTGGAAACAAATACATATGTAACTGCTTAAGAAGAAATTTAAAACAGCACATGTCTGTGTGTTTTATCTTGTTGCTTTACTCAGGACAGTTATGATCTACTGATCTAAACCTATGTATTGAATCATTATCTGTTCCCATTTTTCTGTGTTCACTGAAAGGGAGTTGCTGAGCCCTTGGAATTGGTTGAGGAAGATTAACTTGTCTAGTATTCACTAGCTGCAATTCTGAATACATCCTGACTTTTGCAAGGGGAAGTTCTGGCATCCCCCAAGGTGGGTTAGGACTTCTTTCCAGTGCTGTGTGTGTACTCAAGGGAATGGTTAGGGGCTCACAATTGACCTGTAAGTTACAGAGTCCCCTACCACTTCTAAACCTTATTTATTGTCCACTATTATAAGAGTACACTCAGGACAACAGTTGAAAATTTATTAGTATAATTTAAGAGAAGCAATTCTTCTTTGTGATTACAATAATAAACACAAATTTCAAATCCTTACTGGTCCACTATAAAAGTTTGTTTTACATTATTGTCCCTGACGTTGTTTGTGAAATTAAGCAAGCAAAGCCCAAGAAAGGTAACAGATATCAAGGGATGCAGTGATCACAAAGAACAGAGAAGATGGTAACAAAAAATTAAGGAAACAACCCAAACAGAAATAAAGATGAATAAATGGGTTTTTTGAATGAATTCTTTTGGATACTGATGATATATGGCACAGTTGGGCAATATCACACATAACAGGGAATAATAATCTGATGCAAGCAGAGAGCAAAGACTTGGATGGAGATTGATTCATGACTTCATGACTAAGACATTTTGCAGAATCCACTTTCTTGATAAATGAGAGGTAATGACCAAGCTACTCACCTGAGACTAAGACCCAGTGGAGTATCTGCCCTGCAGACTACAAACAGCACAAAGTGGCAGCAGTTAATTACATTTTTCCTTGAGATTTAACAATTGATTTCTTCCCCAATTATTTATTTTGGCTGAAGCTCAGGCTGAAGCTCAAGCAGAAATGAGAAAGCCCTGGGGACTTTGAATGGTAGGCATAGCCTGCCATCGTGTCCCCTTTAAGAAGTACCTTTCTCTCAAGCCTGGATTCCAGTTGAGTTTATAGATAAAGGGAAATACGTCATGAATGTTGATCTTTATTCACAAATGACAGAGAATTCTGAAGTGACCATCAGGAGCAGTTATAATTTACTTGGTGAATTATGGACCGTAGCTTTGTTTAAAATGCTGTGAATGCTGTCTTAGAAACACTTGATTTTGCTTCTACCTAGGAATTTGAAAGGAGTGCTAATTAATAAGGACGATTCTGTTGCTTAGTGTTGCGGGCTAATATTAGCAGTTGATGTACTGTAATTGCTCTACAGCAAAACTCAAATGTTTCAAAGGTTTTCTTGCTTTATATTTATTTCTACAATTACAGCAATTCATCATTTCTCTCTGCCCCCTCATATTTTAATTTTCCTGTATACTTTCATATAGATCATCGTATGTTCCTTTTGTCAAAACCACAAAAGAAAGGCACACTCTACTGCCCCATTCTTCCTTTGCTTCTGCTAGCTACTCACTCAGCTATCATTGAAATGCCCTCTCCAAGTTTATGTAATAAAAGTTCTTTAAAGAGTGCTTAAAACGAACAGAAACTTGAGGGGCCTTTAAGCTATTAATATACCTTAGTTTGTCAGAGGCAGAAGCTGGGAGCACACTGGTAGCACAGCCTATGAAGACAAACTCTAGGGTAATTTTTTTATTTTGCTTTTTTTTGTTTGTTTGTTTGTTTGTTTTTAGCTGTTACACATCTGTGAATCGGCTGGAAAGGAGTAAGTTCTCACTATTCTGATTTAACATGTGTATTTTTAAAATGTGGAAAAGAAAGAAAATTAGGTCTGAAGATAGAGTCCCTGTCCCTCACTGAATGCTGTGAACATTTTCATTTGTATTTACTTACATTGGATAACATTGCTTTTGTGCCTGTATAACATAGCTGCTGGGAGGACCAAGAAGTTTTATCTGGGGAGCCTGATCGATAACTACCACGTTTCTTGTTCTCTGCCTCTGAAGCATTCTGTGGTTTAGGCTAGCCAGAAATACATCATTTGGTCAGCATTCAAAGAAATCCTTATGTATATGATAGAAAAAGTCCAGGACCTTGGCAACCACAATGGTCCCAAATGATGGTTAATGAACCTGTTTGTTATACACAAATGGGGTCTGCAAAGTGATCTGCATGGTTAGTTTTTACCACCATCTGAAAAGCTGCCTTTGTAGAGAAGCAAGTGTATAGTGTTAAATAACCTTTCCTTTTGCACCAAAATAAAAATCTGGTACTAAGTTCATCTTGTTTGTCTCCAAGGCTAGAAGATATTAATCATAGAACTATTTAAAAATACATTTCCATAGTCATGTACAGTTAGGAAGATTTGCTATTTCTGAAAATTTTGTTTTTTCTTGACAATGACTGAAAATCCTCCTTTCATCATTTAAGAAAATATTGAAATAAATCAATTTTGTAGCAGCATTTATATAATTTGCTAGGTATGGTGATTGATGTCTATAATTTTATCAATCAAGTGTCTGAAGCAAAGAGATTACCTTTTGTCTGGTGCAAGTTTGAGGGCTACATATTGAGTTTCAGGGAAACTTGACCTACACAAATGCAAGGAAGACAAGACAAAGCACAAATAGCTTCATTCTCATTCCTAACCTTAAGCATGGCATGAGCTACCCATGACAAATGTTTGTATTTCAGTTGAGTTTGATTCTTCCCATTTCAAGTTAATATTAGAGGAAGTTATTAGGGCTTTGAATTTATCTCAAATTCACAAATTCAATTATTTTGATTTAAACATTTCTCCTTTCGTGTTCATGAAAAACAGTTCTATTTGTGACAATAGCTGTCACGCTTCTATAGGTAATTAGTAAGTTTTAGAAAAGAAATTAAATAAATTCAGGGAAATGAGGGTGATATTTGGTAGCACTTAGATACTTGGATGAGGTTATTTTTCTTTTTGAAATGGAAAAATGCAAGTATGACTTATTTGGAAGATTTTTACCATTTGACTTGCTCTGCCTCCTTCTCTATTTGTATTCCTTTCCCTTTTTAAAACTAAAGAAGAAAATCTCAGAGAAAAGCTATTTCCTGGGATATTATTTTAGAGATTGGTTTCTTTCTCTAGAGAAGTAAAACCCATTGCCATCTTTCACGGGATAATTTTTTTGGAATATAAGCAGGGAACCCTAAATTTATTGACTTGCTGCTTTGTTTGGCTTTGGTTGAAGAAAATGTTTGGCGGTATTAACTGAAAATAAGTATGAAATGAAGTGTATTTTTGGAGATGAGATGAATTTCTAAGTAAGGCATGCATATGCAGTGTCCAGATTTGTATATATAGAAACTTACTGACATTTAGTGGTATGCATTTACTTATATTGGAGGCATGCATTGTTATATAATTTACTGAGAAAGGCTTTTAGACAGAACAATGAAGGAGTTATCAAGAACAAATAAAAATTTAAAGAAATTATTTTGGAATTTGGGAAAATAAATTTTTCAGTCTTTGACAGAGTGAAAATATCTATATACATATTAATTTTGAAGCGATGGGTTTATGTTTTGTTTTGTTTCCTTGTTTTATGTTTTCTGTATGTGTCCTTTCTGCCTAAAAGCTATAGCATGCAAAATAAAATAGACAAAGGATATAAGCGCAAATAAAACAGCTGATGGGTTGAAACCCACATGTGCAAGTTTTTTCAAGAGGATAGATAACGATCAGTATCAAGCCAGGGGTTTTCTTATTTTGGTCTGTTAATGGATTTGTCCACGGCAAAGATTGTTTAGTTATAAAGTGTGACTGGCTCATTGTAGCAAATGTAAAAATAATGTAAAACTCCATGGATGAATGATGGGAAAAATAAGTAGATGGAAGAGAATGCTATCTGGAAAAGAACTTTATTATGTTTGTCAGTGTGTGTTTTTACGGCGTGTTGAGGTTTATTTTCTGGAGTGAGGATGCCAGCTCAAAAAGACTGATCATTTACACTTCAGTTTTGTCTTATATGAAAAATATTAGGAGAGAAACACAAGTTGATGATATAGCAGAATATTATTGTATCCAAGAGGCAAAAAGGAAAGTTTTTTCTTCCTGTTATAGATTTATATCATTCATCTTATAATAATATAAATATTTTAGGTAAGATAGGTGGTTGGGTGATGCCAAAATTAAAATCCTCTAAACATACATTTCAGAATAAAACTGACAAAATATTGCTCAATAAAGGCACCTCTTTGAAGCCATGTTGACATGTGAAGTACTAACCGGAACACTATCACTGTAAGTGGTGTTTCAGGCTTTTATCAATGCCTCCCTTCTTTGATCCACTCATCGCTAGTTTTTAGCTTCCTCAAAATAGAAATTATTTGAAGCTTGAGAAATTTAAGCAGTTGCTTTTAAATTACCTCAGCATCTTCCAGTCCTGACATACTTTTGCATTGGAAAACCATAAATTAACTTGAATGAGATGTGTGATCAGTTGAGATGAAGCTGATTTTATTATTCATGAATATTTTAATAGGAACACTTTAGAACCCACAATTCTCCATTATATTAACTTATGGTATAGCATAAAGCTGTCAGGTGTTTGGTCCCTATGGGTTTCTCTGTGCTTTTCTCTTGAATTCTCCCTCTTCTATCTATAAATCCAACTGTAGTTGATATCTTTCTCCTGATAATCTTAAGTCTTGATTCACTGCCGCTGACCTTGGCTTTGGTGTCAGGAACTGCTGTCTGAGAAACAACATTTTCTATAATAACACAGAGATTGAATAATGGGTAATAGACTAAGTTGATAAATTCTTAGGATTGTAATAGCTTGGAGGATCAGCCCAATGTGGTGTCTTCCTAAAGCACTGTGACCTGTTTAAATGAAAATGTCTTCAACTCTAGCATCCTGAGAATTTAACTGCCATAGTCTGGTGTATTCTTTCTCCATCGCCCCAAGCCTCTCTCATGATTTGGTTGATTTCTTTGTCTTCAGCTTGTGCCCTTATTTTGAGTGCCGTGTAGCCTGTAAGAGATGGAATATTTCATGGAAGTAGGCCAGTACGTGTAGACCTTGAAGGCTCCTACAGTACTGTATAGCCATAGGCTCTGTTTCCTAGACAAGACAATGTGAAAAGGCTTCACACTTGTAGACATATGCAAAACCAGTCTATCTGCACCATGCCTAACTATGCCAGGCCTTGGCTAACATGATGGACTGAAATCACACCAACATTTTGGTCACTGTGGTGTAAATGTAGCAAGTACATCTTCACTTGCAGAACTCAGGATTTGAGTAACTCTATTGGCTGTGTGGATAGCTTTGCAATGAGACAGAACTGTTTTTTATTTGTTTTTGTTTGTTTTGTTTTGTTTTGTTTTGTTTTTCTGGTTGGGTAGATCTTCAGAGCCTGGGATTCCTTGCCTGAAAAATAAGACTCTGCATCTTACATTATTACTGAGATTATGTAATATGATTCACATAAAACACATACTGCCATCCTAGCACACTGTGTTTATTCTAAGTGCACAGGTTGGATGCTGAGCTGAGGTAACCTCTTTCTCTTTGCTCTTTAGAATACCTAAGAATGAATTTATGAAATTCCTAGGCAAATAGTTGGACCTGGAGGGCATTATTCTGAGTGAGATAACCCAATCACAAAAGAACTCACATGATATGTACTCACTGATAAGTGGATATTAGCCCAGAAACTTAGAATACCCAAGATACAAGTTACAATTTGCAAAACACATGAAACTCAAGAAGAACGAGGACCAAAGTGTGGACACTTTGCCCCTTCTTGGAATTGGGAACAAAACACCCATGGAAGGAGGTACAGAGACAAAGTTTGAGCTGAGACAAAAGGATGGACCATCTAGAGACTGCCATATCCGGGGATCCATCCCATAATCAGCCTCCAAACGCTGACACCATTGCATAAACTAGCAAGATTGTGCTGATAGGACACTGATATGGCTGTCTCTAGTGAGACTACGCCAGGGCCTAGCAAACACATAAATGGATGCTCACAGTCAGCTATTGGATGGATAACAGGGACCCCAATGGAGGAGCTAGAGAAAATACCCAAGGAGCTAAAGGGATCTGCAACCCTATAGGTGGAACAACATTATGAACTAACCAGTACCCTGGAGCTCTTGACTCTAGCTGTATATGTATCAAAAGATGGCCTAGTCGGCCATCACTGGAAAGAGAGGCCCATTGGACACACAAACTTTATATGCCCCAGTACAGGGGAACACCAGGGCCAAAAATGGAGAGTGGGTAGGTAGGGAAGTGGAGGGGAGGGTATGGGGGACTTTGGGATAGCATTGGAAATGTAAATGAGGAAAATACCTAATTAAAAAAAAAGGCTTCCAAAAATAAAATTAAATGAAGAATAAAGAAAAAAAAAAAGAATACCTAGGTCTGTTTATATAGACTAGAACCCCAGAGGGCTTTGCTGGAGGGAGCACTATAATTATAGGATGTTAGGATAAGTGCCAAGACTTCATAAACTTTACTCTCTCATGATCCCTTTTTCCCTAAGAAAATTTAAATCAGTGTGTATGCATAGAAATAGAAATATAACCCATTGGTTTATAATATTTTTACTACTTATTCAGGATAAAAGTAAATTTGCTCACTAATGAGATGGATGTGCTTATTTCGTTTTACATAAAGGATTGACTGACTCTTAGATGATTATCTGGTACTTGAGATACATCACCTTCAATAATTTTTCGACTTAACAGCTATTTTTGATTTCATAATTATCAACACTGAGCATTTGTCAGTGCATAAATATGTAATACCAAATGGCAGAAGTCTATTTAGGGCATCACAGAAATTATTGGAGATTTTGTCCTAACTCCAAGACAAATCCACTTTCTATCAGGAACCCCACAGTCACCACCTCAGCTGGGCCCCAAGATTGACTACCTGTGCCTTCTTTCCCCTCCTCTTCTATGTTCTTGCTAAGGTTCTCTTAGCCCTGCCATTGCTGTCCATGTCAGCCTTCTTCTCATTCAACTGTCACTCTCTTACTACTTGGCCTACTAGTGTGTACCTAAGGTAGCTCCAGTTCATCTCTCATGCCTCCCACAGTCACTGCTCCTAAACCATCTCTAGTCTTTTGTGACTCCCTGTCAATGCCCAGAATATGCCTTTCATCAACAACCTCACATCCTTCACTCTCGGATACAGGCAGCCTCCCTGTTCCCTCTTCCCAATTCATGTACCTACTGCACATCTACCTCCTTTCTCTCAGCACATGTCTATCCCTTTCAATCACTGCCATTGTGACCCAACACGGGAAAGCACTAGTTCTCTTCTACCACCATAGTGGAACCATACATCAAGTCTTACTAACAAACATCACAGTGTCAGTCCCCTTTCCCACATGGTAGATTATCACCCACCTTACCCCTCTGCACCCATCAGTGATTACTCTGCACCCAGACTTCCAAGTAGAACTTCAGATGTAAGACTAGTAGGAACTTGAACCTTAAAACGATAATGGACCCAAGACTGAAAACCAGCCATTATTCTTCTAGTCTAGCGTATCAGACTAGGGGGACATAAACGAAATAATTGATCACCTACCCAACCGATTTCAATTTTAGGTTTTTTTTTCCATCTTTTTCAAATGTGGTAGTGGGAGGTATATCTGAAGTGTTGAGACGTAATGCAGAAACTTCTCTTATTCTTCACCCAAAATCTCACATGATGCCATTTTATAAAATTATAATATGACTAGGTGTATCTCAAAACACACCTCCACTCAGATTTCTAAGTTGTCTTTACTTTTCTTGAACCCCTCTCTGCAAACTTGCTCTGCATGATTTGTTCATCTGTGTCAGTTTCTGTATTCATCATCACAGTCAGGATGCTCACAGTTCTTCAAAGCAGACCAACTGATCTTCCACCTGGCTTTCTGCACTCTACCTTTCCCAAGCCCTAGTTGCAAAATCCTGCCCTGCATATCTAAAATTTTGCCGTTTCAAACATGCCATGAAATGGGCTTCCATAGCACATAACTTTTGTAACTTGTGAGCCATCATCCAAGGTTTTGGGATAAGTAGTATTTATTTGATGACCCATAGTACTTCATGTTGTATACTTATTACAATTTATTAACTACATCACACTTAAGAAACATCTGAGTTGACATAAAAATTAAGCTGATATGGTAAGCTTCTATGAACATTCTCCTATTAGTTATGATGTGAATCTAACTTTCTGTCTTCTTTTCTTTCTTTTTTTGAGGATGGTGTAGGAGTGGTAACAATGCAGGAGTAGAATTAATGAATCATGGGATTGTTGAATTATTTAACTCTTTAATAAATTATCATTCATTTATTATCTACAAAAGTTGTTTCCATAGAGTCTTAGAAAAGAACAAGTGAGTATCAGAATCTGGCCAGAGTGGGTGGCAGAAAGGGATAGAGAAATTCTGGGACATGGATAGTTACAGATAGGTCTGAGATATAAATTCTCACACCCTTCTGTACAACAGGATAACTAGAGAAGACAGTGGCATAATATTTGCAAAAACTAGATGAGGGAATTTGTAATGTTTTCATCACAAAGAACAGATAGATGTTTAAGGAACTAGAGATGTTTATTGTGAATTGACATTATATAATGTGCACACTAATTAGCATCACATGACACTCCATAAATATTTATAGTTTATGATAGGTTATGTTAATTTAAAGAGAGAAAAAAAGTAAAACCACTAAAGTGCTTTTCAGAATGTCTGTACTATTTTTCATATTCCAAAAAAGCAGTATGTGGCTAGTCCAGTTTCATTGCATGTTTGATTGAAATCACTGACAGATTCATGATGATATTCCTCTATAATTTTAATTTATATTTTTTAAAAATTAATTTATTTTTTACACTCCATATTTCATTCCCCATCCCCATCCCTCATCCACCCTCCTAATTTACATTTCTTTGGTGACTAATAATGTTGAATATATTTTCATGTGCTCATTTTTTGACATTTGTATCTCTTTGGTATGCAGCCTCTTTGCTCATTTACATAGTGCATTGACCCATTCTGTTGAGTTTGAGAGGCCTTCACCTACAAGAAGTTTGCCAGATTCCTTGACTTTCCTGATTCCTTCCTTGTAATTGTTGTCACTTTCTCCTCATGATAATTTTTACAGAACAAATATCTTTAACTTTTATAAAAAAAAATGTCCTTTAATGCATTATCATCTTGATTAAGAGCAAGACTGAAGCATTAGCTATGCCTAGATTGTTAAGAGACCTGCTGTAATGTTCTTTCTAGAAGTTTTGGGGCTTGTTTTATAGTTAGGACTCACCCATTAGTTTGACAAGAGGTTTTGTTGTTTGCCATTCTTTGTAGTAGATCTGGGACTTTAGTGTGCTTGATCTTTCTCCTCTCTCTCTCTCTCTCTCTCTCTCTCTCTCTCTCTCTCTCTCTCTCTCTCTTTCTTTCTTTCTTTCTTTCCATTTTTCTTTTAAAGTACATTGGTGAATTGACTGTGTGTTTGCCTGCATGTCAGATTCCCTGGAACAGGAGTTACAGACAATTGCATTGTCTGTAACTTTATATTTGATATACTTTGGTTTTTATTTTTCCTGCCAAATATCCAACATTATGGTGAATAATAGGTTGAGAACACACATCTTTCTCCTGTGCTCAATCTTAGTAGGGAGACCACTGAGTTTTTCACGATGAAGCATAACATTAGCTGTAGGCTTTTTGTAGAGTCTATTTATCACATTGACGATTTTTTTTCCTCTAGTCCTATCTTTCAGAAGGTTTTCACCCTGAGTGGATGTCGCATTTGGATATATCTTATTTTGAGTCAACTCCAATGAAAATGTGGTGCTGCTCTCTTCAGCTTGTTGAAAGGGTAGATTTCAATGAGCTTTAAATAATATGAAACAGCTTTTAATATCTATAATAAATTCCATCTGACCTTTCTATGTAATTCATGTCACACTTGTTAGAGTTTCTAATTTATCATTAAGGAGTTTATAATCTACGTTCATTGGAGTTACTCTTTGTCACTTTATTTTACTATTTTTTTAAAATATATTATTTTCTGGTTTGATCTAAGAGTACTGATGACCTCTTTCAACGGACTGCTAATTTGTCTTCTCTGAATAAAATTACATAGCGGTTTTGTCAATTCTTTAAATAATAATAAAATTTCCAGCAAGAAGGTATGGACTTTGGTATTTCTTTGGGAGGAATCTTTTAAAGTGTGATTCCAGTGTTTCTGAAAATTATAGAGCTATCCTAATAACCTAGTCATCTTAGTTGAGACTGAGAGGTTTGCGTTTTCTGAGAAAATGGCCCTTCTAAGTTTTCAAAATCAAGAGTTTATTGTTGGTGATATTCCATGATTGCCCTTTCAGCAGCTGCCTGCCCTTCAGCAATGTGATTCTCCATTTGCATTTCTGGTATTATTGATTGTGCTTTCTCTATTTGATAATCTTTTATGACATATGCTTCCCTTTTATTATTTTTTTTTCTAACGAATTAGCATTTTACTTCATTGGAATGCTCTGTCGGCTTTCTGTTTTCTATTTCAACGACTTCTGATGTTCTTCTCTTTACGATTTTCCTTCTCCTTGCTTTAGGTTACTTTACCTTTTTGATTTCCTCAGGTAGGAACTTATGCCATCAATTGAAGTTTTACTCATTCCCAAAGTATCTAACACTATAAATTTTCCCATCCCATGATCAGCTTCCAAACGCTGACACCATTGCATACACTAGCAAGATTTTGCTGTAAGGACCCAGATATAGCTGTCTCTTGTGAGACTATGCCGGGGCCTAGCAAAAACAGAAATGGATGCTCACAGTCAGCTATTGAATGGATCACAAGGCCCCCAATGGAGGAGCTAGAGAAATTACCCAAGGAGCTAAAGGGAACTGCAACCCTATAGGTGGAACAACAATATGAACTAACCAGTACCCCAGAGCTCTTGTCTCTCGCTGCATATGTATCAAAAGATGGCCTAATAGGCCATCACTTGAAAGAGAGGCCCATTGGACTTGCAAACTTTATATGCCCCAGTACAGGGGAATGCCAGGGCCAAAAAGGGAGAATGGGTGGGTAGGGAAGTGGGGGGGAGGGTATGGGGGACTTTTGGGATAGCATTGAAAATGTAAATGAGCTAGATACCTAATAAAAAATGGAAAAAAATTTCACCGTGAACCTATGCTCCAACGTGTGATATTTTAGGTTTCTGGCCTCTTCATATTTCATATCATTGTCTCAGATTTCACATGTATCCTTTCTTCAAAATTACTGTGATGTATAAAATTCATGATAAAACATGTTACTTGTAACTACAATTATATTTCTGTTCAGCCCTTTGCTTTCTTAGTGTTCTCAGATGCTTTGTGGTGTTTGCTTTGTGTTTGAAATCCCACTAGGATTAGATTGTAGATAACAGATTGTCTTAATCTTCCAGTATATTACAGTGATTTTATTTATCTTAATCATTGAGCAATAGTTTCCAACAGATATGCAGTTGATTGTTGACTCGTCTATTAATTTGACCATTACCAAGTACTGTGCCAGTTCTAATAATGAGAATTGACTGCATGTGAAAATTCATCTGTATTCAGTTTGAGGGTCTCTATTGGTAGTATATTATCTCTGTGGATGCTTTTAAGATATTTCTTAAATCTCTAACTTTAAAAAGTTTATGTACAGCACATTTTATTTTGTTTTCTCATCTGACCCTCACTGGGGATTCCTTTGCTCTGGAAGTGTACATCACCACCTTTGTAAGGTTTCTAACTCCTATTTCTTTAGATGATTTTTCTCAGCCCAACTCTCTTTCTTTCCCTTTTTTTTGGCTAGTTTGATGATTTGAATTTTGGATCTTAAGTTACTGTAACATTTTTTCTTTAATTTACTTATTCTTTCTATCCCATCATCATGCATTGTTATTCCAGTATTTTAATTTGAAGTAACATATTGACCAATGAAGAATCAATGAAGTGTACTTTTCAGTGAAATAAATGAGTTATTTACTATAAGAAATGAGATAACAAAACAATCGAAGAAATAATATAAATATAAATATAAATATAAATAAATATAAATATAAATATAAATATAAATATAAATATAAATATAAATATAAATATAAATATAAATATAAATAAATATAAATATAAATATAAATATAAATATAAATATATAAATATAAATATAAATATAAATATAAATATAAATATAAATATAAATATATAAATATAAATATAAATATAAATATAAATATAAATATAAATATAAATATAAATATAAATATAAATATAAATATAAATATAAAAAATATAAATATAAATATATGTGTGTGTGTGTGTGTGTGTGTGTGTGTGTACATGTATATATGTATTTTAAGGTTCAATTTAATTATATAAAAGTAACCATTTTATATCTTCCTTCCCAGAAAATAAATGTTGACTCTATTCAACTTAGGTCAGAAGAATCCCAAAAACAAGAAGGAGGAGGAGGAGAAAGCAGAGTAAAAGGAGAAGTGATCAAATTTACAATCTCAGGATCTCCAACTTTGTCAAAGAAAACATGTCCTTTTAAAGGAAGTAATTCACCTCACTACAGGGATCAAAACTAGGGAAATCAGAAGTGCCATTTAATACTTTCATCACAAGTTAAGTGCAAAACAGTGGTCTTCAGAGAGGAAGAGTAATTTAAATATTGTACTCAACGAAGCATTAAAAACAAATTAGGCCACTGCTGTTAATTCCCATTTATTTTGATTTCATTTTTTCCTTTGGTAATTTGTAGTCAAACAATCAGTTAAGATGTAAGTAAACAAATACTTGGAAACCCTTTAAAGCCATAAACAAATATTACCTTTTTTTAAGCAGTCAAGAATTCTTTTTTAAAAAAAATTTACATTTCATATGTTTTCCCTGTTAAATGTCTGCTCTCTGCAAGCCTCCCGCCCCACAAATGTTACTTTCAAAACATCTAAAGGATCTATTTGAAAAAGAAGGCTCAAAAGGTAATATAGGATGTCAAGGGAGTACCTTTAAGTTCAAGAGTAACAAGAGACGAAAACTGACATGTTCAAAGGAAATTACAAAGAGATATTAACTGAACAGTCGATTAAAGTTAAATATTTCCGTTCAAAGAATGCCATCCACACATATGCTGGGGAAATGTTCTTTACTAGGTTCTAACTATTTTTATGATATAAGAATTCCCTGAGTGAAATATAATTGGAGAATTGGGCACAGAGACTGCCCAGGATTTACAGAATTCATGAAGCTACTCAAATGTATTGGTAGTTATAGGAATTCAAACAAAATATCGTTAAAACTTGAACATTTATCAAATAGGTAGGGTAGGTCTGAACAAGGAAAGAGGACTTAGAAAATAATATACATTATTTTATTCAAATGACATGTGAGTCATGTGACTCCGATGATTTATCTCTATTTTCAACCAGAAAAAATAAACTTATGATCACCTGTGACATAAAGAAACATATATGTTTATTACCACATACATCTTTGCAGAGGATTCAGCAAGATAACAGAGTCACTCTGAATTTGAGTGTCAATGTCTAGTGGGCTTAGAGCCGTGATAAAAATAGGAGGCTGTGAGAAAACATGGTCTACTCTCTCCTATCTCTGTTCCCTGTACTAACAGTCTATCAATACCCTTCCAAACCTTGCTTTCTCCATCATGTTGGATCTAAGCCCCTAGAACCACGAGTTCAATAAATTCATTAAAGCCAGCATTGTCAGGTACTTTAGACAGAGTGATAAAAAATTACTAGAACCAGGCTCAGAGATCCATTCAATATCTATAGGATAGTTTAGAGGTGAATGTTGTTTACTGGGTAATGAGCAAGAAATAAACATATTGCCTATCGCATAGAATAAAGCAAATGAAATGCCTAGTTTGGAATCCCCTAGAGGCGGAATGTAAAACAGTTATGTTTATTTTGTATATGCTTATGTATATATCCTTCATGGGGGAAGTAGCCCAATGATTAAAGGACATGTGTACAATCTCCACAAGTATATACAAGCAAAGAATAAATACCATATATGTACCTAGAGTGCTACTATGTGTCATATGAATAAACCCATTGACATCCAATGTTATTAAATGAGTTACACACATTTAGATTTATTGTCTTGTTCCTGTGTTTCCTGTTTCCTGGTATCTGTCACCTCAGTTGAGGTAACTTCTTTCTCATTTTCCCCAAAGCTTTTTGATATTCTACTTCATTCTTCTTCCTCCTGATATGTATTTAGTAGCACCTCTCTCCACAGGGTCATTCATGATCTGGTCATGGGTCTTTTTTATTTCTCTATCCAACCACATTGATCGTCTGCTATGTCTTGGCTATGGTCAGCCATTTATCAACCTAGGATGTCACTCCTGCAATTCACTCTGCAACCTGCTCCTTTTAGATTCAAATCTTTCTAGAGGATTGGTTGGTTAGGTTGCTTGGTTTTTGTTTGTTTGTTTCACTTTGGTGAAATATTTTCTCTTCTATTGATATGTGTGTGGTATGTGTACATATGTAGGATTGTCTGTGTGGGTATGTATACATTTGTATGATGCCTGAAATTGATATCAATAGTTTTTTTTTAATTGCTCTATCCCATTCAGTGGGGGCAGGATCTGTCACCTGAATGTATGGTTCATTGATATGGATACTCTGGTAGCTAGCTTGCCCCAGGACACCTGTTGCTAACTTATGCATGATGGAATTACAGTTGAACTACCATATGCCTGACATTTAAGTGGGTTCTGAGGATGTGAAATCTGGTGTGTACTCTTACAAGAGGAGCACCTTAGTGCTTATCCATTTTCCAAGCCCTATTTTATTTTTTAATGTTACTTTTCTGATTTTTCCCCTGACTATCCTATTATGTATGCACACCCTACACCCAAACCAATGAAGCAATTTAAATTGCTTCTCCAGATATTTGCTAATATTCTACATAGTGATTTGTCTTTGTAATTCACTAGATTGCTTATATTTTTACTTTCTCTCATTTTGCTGGGATATAAAGCTCCTTTAAGACAAGATATGGAATTTTGTTTGTTTTGTTCAAATCTTTCTCATCCATGCTTATAACAGCTCAAAAAGCTACATAAGCACTCTACAAATATTTTTCTGCATATATGAATAAATTAATACAACCTTTTAATAAATGCTTTCTTTTCTATGCTTATTTACTGCATTTCCATTGAATGGAAAAAGATTTCTAAACCCTCTTTATTTCTTTCCTGGCCCCAAACATCAGATTTATTATATCTATTTGCAAGTATATATTTTATTCTGTCTATTTTAATATACAGCATGCTGACTTATAGAATATACATTTAAAAAGCCAAAAGAAGCAATATTTCATGAAGTAAGCACATCTTTTAACCAGAACCCAGGTGACGAGACAAAGTATCCCCTGCAACCTAGAAGGAGCTATAGCTCCTTTCTGTGCTTTATTGGACTTGCAAAGATAACAGTCCCCACCTCCTAGGAATGTGGCACTTAAATTATCCTTGAACTTTGTAGAAACAGTGTCTTGCTCTGTGTTCAATGGGCGATTCATTATGCTTACTATAACATCAGTGAAGTCCATTAATAGCTACTCTATTCTTGTTTTTTGAATCTTAAATATCTCACGAGTATACTATGTTGCTGAAAGGACCCTGATATAGCTGTCTCTTGTGAGGCTATGCTGGTGCCTGGGAAACACAGAAGTGGATGCTCACAGTCAGCTATTAGATGGAACACAGGGCCCCCAATGGAGGAGCTAGAGAAAGTACCCAAGGAGCTGAAGGGGTCTGCAACCCTATAGGTGGAACAACAATATGAACTAACCAGTACCCCCAGAGCTCATGTCTCTAGCTGCATATGTAGCAGAAGATGGCATAGTCAGCCATCATTGGGAAGAGAGGCCCCTTGGTCTTGCAAACTTTATATGCCCCAGTACAGGGGAACGCCAGGGCCAAGAAGTGGGAGTGGGTGGGTAGGGGCGTGGGGGGGGAGGGTATGGGGGACTTTTGGGATAGCATTTGAAATATAAATGAAGAAAATACCTAATTAAAAAAGAGATTTATTTTATCAAAAAAAAAAAAAAAGGCTTCAACTCTAGGTTGGTGCTTATGGTGGACCCTTTAAAAAGACAGTGCTTCATGGAAGATCTTATCACTGCCTTGCCCTTCATTGTGTTAGGAGACCAAAATCTTTCATCTCTTTAAGTTTTGCTTTCTATCCATATACTGAATGGCTTGATTCTTCTACGCTGTTCTGATTACAGTTTCAAAGCAAGGGGTGGAGGAGGGCGCTTAGCAAGTTGCCAGAGACCAATTGTTTACAGTATAAGCCTGTGTAATCTGTTTTTCTTTATAAGATGATGAACTCAAGCATTAGTTATAATTATATATATATATATATATATGCAACACTTGGTCAGTTTGACAGTGGTTGTGTGCTTATTCTTACTGACTTATATACTCTTGGTATCACTATATTGCCTTTCTTTGTTTAAAAAAAATTTTGTGTAAAAGAACTCTAGGCAAATGAGGGAAGCCATGAGCAGGAGACTTGGTCTTCCCCAGGAAAGAGCACATACATGGTTGCTCAGTGTCAGTCAGCAATGAAATCATACATCCTGATAGCATTAATTGGCCTATATAGGTTATATTTAGTAATATACATGCAAAAATAATTAGTGAAAAGAGAGGTCATGAACTGGAGGAGAGCAGGGAGTAGATATGGGAAAATTTGGAGGAAAGAAAGGGAAAGGAGAAAATGTTGCAATCAAATTACAAATATCAAAAAAAAAATTCCCTCTGGAGTATACCTTGAAAACTCTAGATCATAGAATACATCTGTGACATGAGTTAGTAGATACACACAAAAGGCTTTATCCATTGTTATATCCATTTACACTTATATCTAGAGCAGGGTAATATTTTTGTATACAAAGGACATATTTGGCATTTACTAATTATATCATCTTTACACCTAAAATAATACCTTAACATGCATTAGCTTTGAAACCGTCTCTCTTCATATGCAACCTTGTTTTTTATAGGTAGAATTTTAGTTTTCCTGTTCATTAAATCTCTACAATGGGATCTTTGTCTGTTCTTTCTTACCTTGTCTTCTCTGGTCTCTGTTTACTTGTGGTTCAGTTACTGAGACTAAAGCACGTCCTTTAGTAGCACTTGCTCTAAGGTCTACAGGTGGTAAGTTACTTTTGCTATTATGTGGCTTGGTACATTCTTCATTTTATGTTCTATTTCTGCTTTGGCCTGGTATGGAATCAGAGGTAGTGTTAGATAAATATTGTAACTTAATACCCCAATAATGTGATTTCATTGTCTCTATTGTGTTCATAAGAAGTGTGCTTTTAGTCATAGTGTTAAAAATAACATGTTCTCTTTGGTAACATATACAATTGCAATGAATCACTTCATAATTTTCTGTTTAAATAAGCTTCCCCTTGAGTTTGACTTGTTTTTATTTATCCTACTGGGTGATGAAATGCTAGCAGGCCCACATTTATTTTTACTAATTTGACAGTCCTAAATGAGCCTCTTTTTAGCTGATGTTCCTGTAGAAATAATCAGGCAATGTGTATTCTTGGAATAGTACCTACAGCTTGTGAGTTGTGATGCATGTATTAGTCAGGTCTGCGTTATATGCATTTTTTTAAGTCATAAGATCTGTGGCCATCCCACCTTAGGTGTATGGATTAGTGGTTAGGAGAGGGAAAGAGATGTTCTATAAATCCTTTTGTGAGTTTGAGTTGAGACAAGGAGACTGACAGCAGGTGATGAGGTGTGATGCTGTTTGGGAGTAAGTCAACCTCATGCCTAGCTCATGGGACAGTCACAATTTAAAAGACTGTTGTGATTAGTCTAGCTCTTAATCTTCATCAGTTAAACATCTGTATATAACAAATGTAGACTCTTATAGGGATCCATAACTAGTCTGTGTAGAAAATAAATAACCATGGGTTATCTAGAACATGTAATACATCTGCAATGGTACCTCTATGCACCCAGGGAAGTGGTGTTGCAAAGGTTGTAAGGGCCAGAGAACCAGACAGCTCTGCAGTACCTCTATGTAGAACAGGAAAGCAGCACCCATAAAATCTCAACATTATAGCTTCCTAAACTAGACAAATATAATGACAACCCCAATAGGCATGCTAGCATGGATGAGGGGGAATTTCACAAGGTCTAACCCTAGATGAAGAACTGCAATCAAAGGCTGCAGAGAGAGAAGAATCTGTTTTCTTCAGGGATGGGACACTGCCTTGCATATACTAGCAATACTAAATGGAAGTAATAGGGTTTGGGGCTTGTAATTGTGTGAGTGTGTGTGTATGTATGTGTTGGGTGTGTGTGTGTGTTCATGTGTGCGGGCACATGTGCATGCATGCTTGTGTGTGCCTGCATGCATGTGCACATGTATGTGTATGTATGTGTGTGTGTGTGTAATAATTATTGAAGAAGATATCATGTATTTTTAGAGAAGGTAAGAAGCACATAGGAGAAGTCAGTAGGTAAGAAGGAGGGGAGGGAATTGTGTAAGTACAGTAGTCATATGTGAAATACCACACCAAAGAGAACATGAACTGCAGGCTGTGAATCAGAATTTGTCTTTGGATGTTGAAGATTCACAGAAAGATAGACATGTGGACATGTGGACATAGGATTTCAACATAGGGTCTTTGGGAAATTAAAATGCTAAAGTGCACACAATTCATTTAATGGATGTCCTAACTCCTCCCCCCCCCAAAAAAATAGAATATTGAGCAGAAAACTGAACATATCTAAAGCAAGTTCATTTAAGGACACAAGGAAGAGAGAAGAAGCCAGATCTTCCAACACCCATCATGGTGTTTATCCACAGAGTGGGGAGAAACTATTTTTCTGTTGAATAAAGCCCTCTGCAACAGTGCTTTATTCTGGCAGACTGATAGACAAGAGCATCACTTTGTGTTGTGGGAAATGATGTTACAGACTGTGATTTATAAGAAGTAAAATTTTTCACTATTCTGAATGTTGAGATCTTCAAGATGTGGTGGCGGACACATAGAGAGGGCCTTCTGCCTTACCATCCCTGGTGAAGGACGGGGGTAAGAATTATATTAAATTATTCCCTGATCAAGAATCCATTCTTAAATTTCCACCCTTATCAGCAATGAAATTAACTAACTCCACTTACAAATAATTCCCAGAGTCAGTGCTGGTGACTACCTTAATCTACATAGAACCTTACCAGCTCTCAAGTATCTTGCTTGTCAAAACTGTGGCATTTGGAATTAAGTGTCTCACCCATGAACTTTGAGAGAAACATTCAAAAGAAGAATTTCAAAGTTTCTGTCACTGCAACTGTGCATGCAAGGAGCTGTGGCTTTAGAAGTATAAGCAACTAGAAACTATATCAGATTGGCTGCAAGGCAGGCAGAAGTATGGTGGCCCTCTGTTAGGTACACTTCAAGCCCTAGTTGCAAAACAAGCTCACACACATTGTTTGGTTGATCATTCCGAGCGCGAGGACTTAGAATGGGCAATGAAGAAACAAGCAGCTCTGCCAGTGTGCTGTCTGCTGTCTCTGAACAAATATGGAAGTCTGTTGATTCTTAATCTTGCTTAGAGGCAGTAGAGAGTCATAAAACACACATATTCAGAATGCTGAGTTCGCCTCCCGCACAGCTCGCAGTGCACTTTGCCAATGCCTCGAACAAAAGGAAGCCGAGTAGCTTGACAAAGGTTCTGGTTCCTCCTCCAGCTGTAGTTTGATAGTAGCATTGGGAAATTAAAACTTTTTAGTTCTCCCTAAGCTATGTTCTTACAGATGGTACTGGGAGTTGATTTTTGTGTGTGAATTGTACGCAATGGTTGGTCTTGCCAAGCAGAAAAAGCTCATATGACTATCTCCTCTTTTTCAATTCCCTGAAGCAAAAACCAAATCAAGACCAGAATGTTAATAGGTACCTGCACTCTTTTTAAAAAATACATGATTCAGTGAATAATTTTTAAGTAACTTCTTTGGGTTTTACCTACATCCTATGCAGTCTATTACCACAAGGCTCCCAGCTTTTGCTTGAGAGTTTGATGTATACATTTATTTTCTTTTTGGTAATATCTGCACTGTTTCAAAATAACATCAGGCATATAATTAAAGAAAAATTTCAAAAACCTGTGATTCTTCTCTTGTTTATTATTATTATTATTATTATTATTATTATTATTATTTTCTATTTGCAGGAGAACTACCACAGAACAGCACAGCAACATGCATGGATCATCTCATTGTCCTGATTACACAGGCCTTGTCCCTGCTGGACACCTCTACTGCAAATATTTTTCAGCTGAGGAGGAAGATAAGATTTGGGTTTCTTGCTTTTCATTCACTCTATAAAACTCAATGCCAGGTTGGCCGGTTTGTAAATATTTACTCCGGGTAGCAGTGCTAAAGCAGAGAGCTTCTTCCTCCCCCGTAGTGAGCTCTAACCATCAAGCCATTAACAAAAAGCTTTTAGCAAGGAATTCTGAAACCCGTAATCTAGCAACAAGAACCACACAGTTAGCATGAATAAATTTCAGCAACCTAGCGGGGGAAAGCCATTTTGGTTAAGAAAAATGAAATAAGTGGTTTTAGTAATTTCCTACTAGGCTTAATACAGTTTTTTTTTATGTGTAGTGTTTCCAGTTTGTGCTTGGAAATGATTTCCTTGTATCATTAGAGGTATCAGCTTACCCCTTTGAAACAGAATGTACATGATAGACAGTGTGTAGGGAAAATGCAACTTTTGTAATTAGCTATTCTGAACTGTCATAAACATTTATACGGCAAGATGCAGTAAAATTGGAACTATATTTTTGTTTGAATATTAAGCGGGGAAATAAATAATCACGTTTTAAAAAACACTTGAAAATATAATATTCATGAATAGTATGTCAAACTGGATTTTAATTTATTCTTTTAAAATTTGTGAAAATATGTTCATTATTATTTTGTGATTATTGAGTTTAAATTGGACATATGTAAAAAATTAATTTTTTATTTTTTATTTTTGCATATGTATGTGTACATATGTGTTTGTGAGTTTGCATGTGTTGTGTACATATAGGTACACAGATACATGTAAATCTGTGGTTAGTTCTGTACACTGAGGCAGTGTCTCTTACTGAAACTCAAGGTGGACATTTCGGCTAGTTTGCCTAGCAGGCTTGCCTAGGAATTTTTTCTTAGTCTCACTGAATTTGGGCAACAGGAGTGATGCCATCACCATTGTGGCTTTTATGTGGGCTCTGAACTATGGTTTTCACACTTGAGTAGCATTTTAGCTTCAGGAATATCTTCCCAGCCTGGACATAGGTACTATTCATAGTTCCTCCCACATTTACCTATATATTTTCCCACTTCAAAATAATCTTTTTTATTAGTTGTGTTTTCAGAGTATATTAAGCTAAGTCATTTTCTTAAAAAAAATTCTCCTTTGGACAGTAAGGTAAATTACATCTTATTCTTTCTGCCAGGAAACTTTATTTCTCAGTCCGTTTTTCTTGCTGAATATTTAAAACCATCCAAAATAACTAGCTTTAGTTTCAGTGAGAGCCTTGTAGTTAGAGAAATAAGAGAGAATTACACGTCTTAGTAAGAGCCCTGCAGTTTCAGAAATGTATTCTGTATCATGCATCAGATAATTTTAATTTTTAGGAATGGCGAATGGAATGTGTGCTGATGACAGATTCTTATTGTACTCACGAAAATCACCAAATCTAGTTCCAGAAGGCAAGGCATTAAAAATCCATTAAAAAAAATACATTCTGGGAATAAGCAAAGAGCACTTTCATGAGCAAGATAAGACAATATTGAAGGCTGTGCTATGCACAGATGTGTTTCTGATCAGGTCTCCAAGAACTCATTGAGGTGTGTCAGACCAGCCTTCCCTATCATCCTGTTTCATGAGGCTTTCCAGCCATTTTCAAACTCAAGTAGCTCATGTTGGCACAAGTATGTGGAAATCATACACAGTTTCTTGATGCTAATATCAATGGGACTAAGGTATAAAGCAAATTGATTTCAGAGCTTAGAAGATTTATGAGAAACCTAATGATCCTTCAACCATAAAAACCATACTCTAAATAGTCCTCGCTGGCTAACCAATGACTACAAAATCATGGATAGAAATAACCTCTGCTTAGATATTAATTGCTTGGATCAAGAACAAGGGGCCATGTTTATTAAACTGATCTATCATTTAAAACATTTGAAGTGATATGGGCTGCATAAAGTGACCGTGTTAATCATTACTAATCTCTTGCTTCTCAGGTGGGGAGCCAGATGCTTCACCCTTCCTTGGTTTCCTGGTTTCTAAAGATACTAAAAGGTAAAACAATTGAGGTTTGAAGGTGGGAGTCAAAAATAATCACCTTTTCCCTTGTGAACCCTGATACTTGAAATTGCTTTTAAATCACTGGGCAGATGAAATCCCTATTGTAAAACTTTGAATCTCATTTTATCTGCTTGAAGCAGAAAGGTCCGCTCTTTTCTGGATTTCATCAGCAACTTTGTAGCAGAACAGGGAGTATAACATAGTGAATGAGGGGTGGCCTGTGTTTCACAGGGACAGGCCAGCTACACCTCCACAAGAAATTCAATCTTCTAGGTCTGAATGTGTAGAGGGAGGAAAAGAGACAGTTGTTTTCAATGAGCAGAGAGCCTCTTCTCTCAGAATAAACCATAGAGAAAAAAAATAAGCTCCTTCCAAAGTAAGGTGAAATGAGCATGTCTTCATACTTTACATGAATAAAAATGGAAAATTGCTAGTCTGTCCAGAAACTGTAGAGGCAAATTAAAAAGTATATCATGTGATTGTGATTGTAGTTTGAGACAGACATTCCAGGAGTAGGATTAGCAGAAAGACAATACACAAAACAGATAATATAACCCATTGGGGTGTACGTGTGTGTGTGCGCGCGCGTGCGTGCACGCTTGTGACTAAAATGTCAATATTTTTCCAACTTAAATGTATTGAATGCGGATGGTGTCTGACTATCATGTGAACAGAGCAAAGTCTCCATTCATTTCTGGGACACTTCTCAGTTTGTTTAAGAAAGAATATTCTTATACCTTTCACTGGAATGTGATTTAGATGCAGTCAAGCTATAAATATACACACATAGACCAGAGTGGACCCATCACATCTCTTCACATACTCAGCTAGGAATAAAATTACACCAGCGTGTGAAACAGCGCAGAATGCCAGCAGTTTAGGGGTAAAATGTGTGCTAGAGATGTTGAAAAATAATGTTTTAAAATTAAAAAGAGACTGCGTGCATTGGCACATGTTTCTGGTCCTATGCAAATTCAAAGCCACTCAGAGCTATCACTCGAGGCTACCTATGGATCTGAGAAAAACCTGGAAGCTTAGTGACACTTGGACTTGAGCCAGAGATCTTGGGTATCAAGAGAATACAAGAGCCTGGATTAAAATCCCAATGCTGCATAAAGAAACAATCCAACAGAACAAGAGCTGCACAAAAATGAACACATAACATTGTCACAATGCTGTGACAAAAAAAGAAACACCTACCATCAGAAGGACCCAGCTTAATATTATAAACCCCACTTTGCTTTCAGACTCCATTTTATCATCCACTTGTCCTTAGAATGAAATCAGCTACTGGAAATACCCCAACTTTTTCTAAGAACCATGTCATCCTGACAATTCCCCTGAAAAACAGCCACTCCATGCCTAACAACCACCACCCCTAGCAACCTCTTAAGGGAAAAGTACCTAACATCTCAAACTAGAACGATTAAGCAACCAGAGTTCCTATCAAGCTAAAATCACTACTAGCCAATAGAAATGCACAAATCAAATATCAACCAACTAAAACAAGGACATTGGAGCATTCATAATACAGGATGCCACGATTCCAGGAGACTAAGTTTTCATGAACTTTTTGCCTCGGACAACGCCCAGATTTTTGGGGCCTGTTGCGGTTGTCACTACTGGAGTGGATGTAGCATTGTAGAAGTTGTAATATTTGTTGGGTATATTTGCAACTCCTTCACTTTTTAAAATAGCATAGCATTCTATGTCTATTCGTAAATTTGCATTCACCATTGGTGGATATCTGAACTATATTCTATGTTTGAGTATTAAATATACTATAATTATTTTGTAGACTTTTTGGTTTATATTGCATATTAAATTTTATGTTTATTTTGGTGCATTTAGATACCTTCATTTACATTAGAAATATCCAACTTCTAAGATATATAATTTGGAGAATGTGTGAAGTACTGGAGGGTGTTGGCAGTTTTTAAAGCCATTTCTCCAATTTACCTTCACACCCATTTTGCCTGAGAGTTTTCAGTCGTCACATCCTTCCCAACACTTGATGTGGAAAGTTTATTTTCTCGTTGTGTATATAATGGCAGATATTAAATGTATTTATTAGAACTGTCATCCAGAAAATTCTAAAGGTTATTGACCAGAAGAATGTAAAGAAGTCAGTCTTGGACTAGAGAGATTACTTAATCATTAAGAGCACTTATTGCTGTTCCCATGGATCCAAGTTCAATTCCCAGCTTTAGCTCCAGGGCATCAATGCCTCTGGCTTCTGCAGGCATCTGCATTCATGTGCACATACACTCACCAACATACAGATATACATAATTAAAAATAATTAAAGCTTTTAAATAACAAAAACACGAATGAAAATTCAATCTGGGCAGAGGATTTGGTTTTGCTTCAGTGATTGTAGGAAGACTCTGAACAATGTCCTGCAGTCTCTCCACGGACTCCAGATGGGGAAGCCTAGAAAACACATCATTTTGACATCATCCGTGGAAATACTGGCATAGTCTTCTGCTTTGGAATATAGTATGTCACAAAGGGCTACATGTATTCTAGTGGCCCGTAATATTATAAAAGAGTGTAAAGCTTCTATCACTTAGTGATATTGCAGCTGTTGTGATATCATTATTACCTGCTCAAATGTTTGCAGTGATGCTGGTGGATCAAACCCACTGATTGACCAATCGTAAGAAAGTAAAGCATATACTCTAAAGAAAGGTGCATACTATCTGACACTGGTATTGGTAATACTCGATGAACAGCATACATGACTATGCTACTGGCTTATGCAGTTAGTATTCTATTTGTGTTATCATTTTAGAGTAAGTTTTAAAGGGAGTGTCCTAGGAAGCATTTTACCATGCAGATAAATCAGTACCTCCAGTGCAGGGAGATGAGGTGGTGGAAGAGTGATGATGGTAATGAGCCTGATTTGTTAGTAGCTGAGGTTAAACTGTATACTTGTGCTTTGGCTTTTAGCAAACAATGAACAGACAAAATATAAAACCCCAAACAAAAACACACAAAAAAAAAAACAATAAATGTAAGTGAAATACATTTGTGGAATAATAAGAGTATGAAGGAAGATATTTTGGTACTGTTATACAGTGTTTTTGTTTGAAGCTAAATGATACTGTGAGTCTAAAATTGTTTAAAATCTCAGTAAAGTTTACAGGTTTTAATAATTTAATGTTAACATTCTTGAAGAAAATTTTACAGTAAATTTAGCATAGGTATGTGTTGGGAAAACACACACGTATTGTATGGACTGGTTGTGAAAGTGTGTCCCTGTTCTCATTTCTTAATTGTTGTGCAGGTGGCCCTAAGCTAGTAGGATATGTAAATGTTTGTCATTCCTTCATCTGTCCAAACAGAAAGGCAAGCTGCTATGGTGGAGAAATATCGCACACTATACTAATAGCTTCTTTTCCCTTTTGTAGGAGAAAGAAATATGGCATTTGAGGAATAAGGAGCTGGCAGCTGGAACTGAGACTGGACAACCAGCCTGTCAGACAGAAGAGGAAGGGGGTTGAGAGAAGCAGAGCAGGTCTGAAGCAGAAGAGAAGCAGGGCACAGAGATAGAGCAGAAGGAGTTCCATGTGGAGAGATGCAATGGTGGAAAGAAGTTGGATTAAATTAGATGGGCTAGCTGAAGCACTCAGCCTTATACTATTCAGATGTCTCCATGACTTTATTATTAAACTTCAAGTGGGACCCCCCCACACACACACATGCAAAAATCCCAACGGATACATACTTAGTGTTTATGACATCAAAGGCAGTACAGAGTATGGTCCTAGGTTTATGAACAAGTATCTTCAAACCCTGTGTGTGTCATTTACAATAATGAGTTCTGTATAAATGTTGCAGTAAAATTCCTCCCAAATATGCCCCGGCAATGAAAACACAACACAGTTAATATGATTACATGCTGTGCACCTAGATTGGGCAGATCTACCACAACACTACCATCTTCCACATCTGTGAGACACCTTAGAATTTGCAGTTTCTCCAGGTCATGTGCTTCTGCTCTGCTTTTCTTCTTCCTCCTCCTCCTCTGTGTCCTCTCCCTCTTTCAATTTCTCCTTCTTCTCTCTCTCTACCTTCTGTTCCACCTTCCCTTTTATCTGCCCAATCATCAGCTCTCTTTTATTTTACAAATTAAGGTGGTAAGCAGGTTTAGAGGAAATCATATTAGTGCTGACTCATTCCTCGTTCTCAACCACTCACAGGAGAAGAGAATTAACATCAAATATAATTATTTCCAGGGATATCCACAACACATAGGTATTTCATACTTTTCAGTCATTCATACTACATATTTTTTGCTGTACATTGTCTATGTCTATGTTTAATTATTTTCAGAAATGTTTAATTGTACTAAAGTTTGTCCTTAGTATCAAACAATAACATGCCATACAAGTTTTAGACTAGGTGTAGTTGTCTGTGCTGTAAGTATACATAGCTCTACCACCTAGCTTATGTATGCATACTCTATGTTGTTCCCATAATGAAAGAGTCATCCATTGGCCAATATGAATTGACCACTGGAGTGTGTTTCTGTTATTACCCAATACATAAATATCGTGTTAAACTATGGATTAAAACAGAAAATATTTTAGAGGAATAATAAACAGCAATGATAGCATCATACATAGGATAAAATGGGTTGTATATAGAGAGAATATTAATGAATTATGATAGATTAACTAGCCACATAGCCAGTGCAGAAATGCACTCATTCCAGTGCTAGCTTGGGCCGACCTTGATCTGAGCATCATTTTTTTTTTCAGTGCATAAGATTCTCTTGTGAGAGGAATTCAAATCCCACCCTTTGAAACTGTGGTGCAGTAAGGTATACTCAGATGAAAGTACACTAGAGCAGTCTACCCTTTAGAAGTTGGAGTCTTGCAAGAGTGCCAGCCTTATGAAAACAGCTGAGGAGTGAACTGGTGGCCGAGTAACTCTGGAAAGCACTGAGTTCTGCTGCTGGAAGTATGTTTCTGTTATTAAATTATCTTTGGTTTACTTTTATATAGACCCTTGCAGTGACACATGATAATGCAGCAAGATACCTGGAATAACTGAGCAAGTGGCACACTAAGTCAGATAGGATGTCTTTACTCTCTGGGGGTCTGTCTTAGTGAGTCAGTCATCTCTCCAGTGACTTTTAAAATGTAGGATCCACAATTAGTAGTTTTATCTTTGAGTAGGATTTTTAGTTTATTATCTTTACCTTAGCTAAACAGTTTAGTTTTGTTTTAGTAAATGAATGCAGTAACTGCAAATTCAATAAATTCAAATGTGGAAAGGGGTCATGAGGCCAGTAAAAGAAGTCATAGTTCCAAATAAGAGGTTAGAACTATAGTGTCTTGTCTACAGCAGACTTGTGATTGAGGTAACCATAATCAATGCTCTTATCCATTCCTGCTTTCCTCCATGGTCAAGTGAATGTTTCCCATGTTTGATATCTGGTAATGGGGACTTTGGATGCTGTGGTGTAAGACCCCCAAAGCTGGGCCTCTGCTCAAGTCCCCGGATGAGCTGGCCAGCACCCCAGTGTCCCAAGAGAAAACCACACCTGATGCAAACTGCAAGAGGTTTTATTATCAGCTAGCTGAGGACAAAGTCCCTCTGCCTTGCAGGGCAGGGGAGTTCGACCCAAGCGGTGACAGTAGGGGGCTTTTAACAGCTAGCTGAGGAATTGGGAGGAGTTGGGAGGAGTGTTGGCTACAGCTCCTTTCTGGTGAGGGGCGGGGGGGGGGGGGGCAGTGAGCTGCAGCCTCCTCTCCTGCATCTATCTCCATGTCCTTGTAGGTCTTCCTACAATTATTGCATCTCTGGCTGTAAGGCACAGAAACAAAAAGGCTTTTAGCTGGCTATAGAGAACAAAGAGCTTCTTTTTGGCTGTATTTTTAGAGATCAGGGAAAACAAGCTTGGGGAACTTCCAGAGGCTTTACCTTCCAGGGAGAAACGCTCTAAGTCGGGGTCCTACAGTGGCTGTGTAGTACTTGATGATCCAGAAGTTTTATAGATACTCTAGAAGTCTTACGTTCACTTTCACTTTAAGAGAATATATTGTAACTGTTTTGGGAGACTTCTGTCAAGGTTTCTCTTAGCTGTGTGCCAAATTTCTCATCTCAAATCATTCCAAACAAAATTAAACGAATGTTGGTTTTTTATTATTTATTAATATTTTTATTTGTTCACATTTCAAATATTATCCCACTTCCTGGTCTCCCTTCCATGAACCCTCCTCCACCCTGTCCCCCTCCACTTTGCCTCTAAGAGGGTGCTTCCCAACCTACCTACCTACTCCTGCCTCACCGGTCAAACATCCTCCTTCTCTGGGACATCAAGCCTCCACAGGAACAAGAGCATCCCCTCCCACTAATGCCATATAAGGCAGTCCTCTGGTACCTATGTAGCAGGAACCATGGATGGCCAATGTTTATACCTTGGTTGGTGGTTTAGACCCTAGGAGCTCTGAGGGGTCTGGTTAGTTGATACTGTTGGTCTTCCTATGAGGTTGCAATTCCCTTCAGCTCTTTCAGTCCTTTCCCTAACTTCCATTGAAGTCCCCGGGCTCAGTCCAATGGTTGGCTGTGAGTGTCTGCATTTGTTTTTGTCAGGTACTGGCAAAACCTCTCAGAAGACGGCAGAACCAGTTTCTGTCTGCAAACACATCTTGGCATCAGCAATAGTGCCAGGGTTCTGTGTCTGCAGATGGGATGGGTCTATGTAATGGATCCCATTATGGGGACATCTCTGGATAGCCTTTCTTTCAGCCTCTGTTCCTTCCTTGTCTCTGCATTTTTGTTAAACATGGACAACTCTGGCTTAAAGTTTTTGAGATGTGTGAGTGGCCCCATCTTTTCACTGGGAACCATGTCTATCTACTGGAGGTAGTCTCTTCAGATTCTCTCTCCCTTCTGTTGGGTATTTTAGCTAATGCCATCCCCATTGCATCCTGGAAGACTCTCTGATCTCTGGTGCCAGGGTCTTTCTAGTTGTTTCCCCAGTTTCCCATCCTGCACTGGTACTTATTTCTCTTCATTCTCCTGGCCATCTGCACTTCTCTCCTGTCTCTTCCAAAACCTGGTCCTGCCCCCCTTTTGATTCCCCCCATTTTCCCACTCAGGTCCCTGCCTTCCTCTTCCTTCCGTGATTATTTTGTTCCCCCTCCTAAGTGGGTTTGAAGCATAGACGCATTGGCCTTCTTTCTTGTTAAGCTTCATATGGTCTGTGAAGTGCATCATGGGTATTCTGCACTTTTGGTCTAATATCCACTTACTAATGAGAACATAGCATGTATGTCCTTTTGGATCTTCAGCTGATCTGAATGTACTTATTCTTTTTGATCACCAGGTGGTAGTGTTTGGGTTCTGGTACAAAAATTGTACTGTTCATCATTTCATACGTTTTCTATCTTACTTTTTAACTTTATATTATATTAAATTATAAAATAGTTGCATGATGTCTGGCTAGTTTTATGTCAATTTGACATAAACTGAAATAATCAGATAGGAAGGAGCCTCAGTTATGAAAACACCTCCATGACATGTGGCTATGTGCAAGCCTGTAGAATTTTTTTAATTTAATTTACTTTTTACTTATTCGCTTTACATCCTGTTCACTGCCCCCTTCCTAGAATATTTTCTTAATTAGTGACTGATGTGAGAGGGCCCAGCCCATTGTGGTTGGTACCACCAAAGGTTGGCAGTCCTTGTTTGAATAAGGAAAGAGATTGAGAAAAACCAGTCAGAGGGAGTAAAGCCAAGACCAATAATGAAAACAAGTGAATTAAGTACAGTAAAATAAATTAGTGATGTGATCACTGGGAGAGGAGATTAGACATGATGAGATAATGTTGCATACAGAAAAAGACAAGGTTGTAGAGCAATTGGTATCATCTATGAAGTTAGAATGTAGAAACTTCAGGGAAGATATTGCTATATGCCTTAGTGATCAATATAGAGTTTTCTGTTCCTGATTTATTGATCATTAATATACTTATTGAAATGAATTGAGGAATATGATGATTATGTTGACTGTATTAAAGAGAAGTATTATCAATACCAGAATAGTTTGGCTTTCCTGATAGTTAAAGATGAATAAAATTATTATTTGCACCATTTTCATAGTTGAATATAATACAGGGAATAGAATAGTTGTTATTTTAAGTTAGAATTAATCAATAATTTTTACTATAAATAAGTAGCTCAAAGATGTAGTCACTATCAAGAATATATTGAAGGTACAATGTGTATGGGTATGGTAATGAAATTTGCAGAAAAAACTGTGAAGACACACTTTCTGAAATGTGGGTGATCAAATTTATCAAATAACATCCATCAAATTGATCAAATAACAGGACTTGAGTGAACAAAAGAAGCTTCGAGAAAGTGTAGTCCTGTTACAGAGACAAAGTTTGGAGCTGAGACAAAAGGATGGACCATCTAGAGACTGCCATATCCAGGGATCAATCCCATAATCAGCCTCCAAACAACGATACCATTGCATACACTAGCAAGAGTTTGCTGTAAGGACCCAGATATAGCTGTCTCTTGTGAGACTAGGCCAGGGCCTAGCAAACACATAAGTGGATGCTCACAGTCAGTTATTGGATGGATCACAGGGCCCCCAATGGAGGAGCTAGAGAAAGTATCCAAGGAGCTAAAGAGATCTGCAACCCTGTAGGTGCAAAAACATTATGAACTAACCAGTACCCTGGAGCTCTTGACTCTAGCTGCATATGCATCAAAAGATGGCCTAGTCGGCCATCACTGGAAAGAGAGGCCCATTGGACATGCACACTTTATATGCCCCAGTACAGGGGAATGCCAGGGCCAAAATGTGAGAATGGGTGGGTAGGGGAGTCGGGGGAGGGTATGGGGGACTTTTGGGATAGCATTGGAAGTGTAATTGAGGAAAATACGTAATAATAATTTTAAAAAATTTAAAAAAACAAAACAAAAAAAGAGCATCACAGAGCCGGGCATGGTGGCATACGCCTTTAATCCCAGCACTTGGGAGGCAGAGGCAGGCAGATTTCTAAATTCGAGGCCTGCCTGGTCTACAAAGTGAGTTCCAGGACAGCCAGGGCTATACAGAGAAACTCTGTCTCGAAAAACCAAAAAAAAAAAAAAAAAAAAAAAAAAAGAGCAACACAGCTTAGTCAAGGACCAAAGCCTTAGATACACAAGGGATGGCAAAGAGCTCCTCCTAGAGTGAGGCTCAAAGGGATGGTGACACTTCCCACTAGTCTATGTCCTGATGATGGTAGTGTGTGCAGAAAATGTCCACCATAGCTTTAGCTGTCACCCCAACCCCTAGATATTTACTGCCTGATGATTATTCCCCTACAGCAACTGTTTTAACCAAGATTAGCTAACACTTCTTTCTTGCTCAGCGTAGAGAGTAACCCCACTTCCTTGTTTGTATGTCTCTATTACCCCACATCTTTTTTCAACTTATGCAATAACCTCTCCTCCTTGCTTAATAACATATATTAAATATTCTGAGCTCCCTAAGTATTGAGGCTTCTCCAAGTCTCAGCATTTCTGCCCGTGTTTCTATATTTACTTCTTTAATCCATTTTTCGCAGTCCAGTTTATCCCTGGAGCTGTGGAAAGATGTTGCAAAGACTGAATAAAGTAGAAACATCACATATACTATCTATCCATGATGGTTGTGTATGCCTTCAGCCTCCAGCTACTGCAGTTTTATCCAAAGGGCCTCCAATAGCTTGAAACCGCTGGCATTTAACTACATTTACTCCTGCATAGATATACAATTAGGTACCAGGATGTTCACATGAGCTAGAATGTATAGCATTTGGATTTTTGAACCTGGGTTACATTGTGTAACATTTTCCTATTCTACCCAATGCCCTGTAAGTTTCCTAGTTTCATTTTTCCTTATAACTGAATGAAATCCCATTGTACATATGTACCATATTTTCTCTACCCAGTCTTTACATGATGGACATCTAAGTTGATTGCATTTTCTCACTACTGTGAATAGAATAGCAACGAATGTGGATGTGTTAGCATTTGTGTTGTAGAATATAGAGTCTCCTGGTAGATACTCACACAGGAGTTGTGTTTTTAGTTGTCTAAGTCTTCATACTTCACTAAGTTTTCATTGTGGTTGTACTAGTTTCCTCTCCGCTATCAGAGAACAAGCCTTTCCTCAAATCTTTGCCAGCATTTGCTTCCATTTGCTTGACAGCGATTCTTACTGAGGTGATGCACAATCTCGAAGTAGTTTTAGCGTATATATATCTGAAGGATAGAGATGATGAGCATTTCTAAAAATATCCTCTGGTCATTTTTACTTCTTCTCTTGAGACCAGTCTGTTTGGTGGCCTTCTCTGAGCTTGCATATGGTGGAGAGAGGGCTGTGAGCGTTCTGGTATTTTTGCACCACACCTTACCCTCTATCTCAGCACTTCCCTATCACTTTTGTATCTTCTGTCTCAGATGTTTCGCTATCATCACATGCTTAATCCCATCTTAGTATTAGTCTCAAAAGAGGCCTCCATTAACAAAATTATAATTCTTCATTTTAGTATCTTAAATGTGCTTAGTAGTGCTGATGTTTTTAAGCATTCTAATTGGCTAATGTCTTTTAATATCTTAGGGTGTAATTGAGATATTAAAGTGAGCATAGGGCTACAAAATCCCAGAAAAATTAAATTCAGAAAAAGTTGCATTATGTTTTAAAAATAATTTTGATTTTAAAATGACAAATTAAATGAGAAAAACTGGCAAGTGCTGAAGACATTACATCTGTAGGGCTGTAGCTCATATATCTATGATAAGAAACAGAATTAGACAGTATGAACAGACAGGAAATTCAGAATAAATAATTTGATTTAAAGATCACAATAAAAAATGGAAGTATTAATATTACATATTTCTCCTAGATTAAAAGATGTGTGACAGGATATAGAGCAGAAGATCCCATGCTGGTCATATATGCAAGCAAAGAAGAGAAAAGTGCTGATGAGATGTTTGTAATATTTCTTTAATTACAGCTTTTTAAATCTAGAATACTCATTATGTATATCCAAGTTACGTTGATTGTGATGAACAGAATGTTAAAGAAATGTGATACACACAAACCAAATGCACTTCTATCCAACTATAAAAATGAAATCCTGACATTTACAGAAACACAGATGAAATTGGAGGTTATTGTGTTAACAAAATACATTAAGATAGACCAATACTGTGTGTTCTCACTTATATAAGAAGTGTGAAAATATGTGTCTCAGAGAAGGAGAGAATCTGATGATGCTTGATGAAAGCTTGGGTATGGGATGTGGAGGAAGATATGATGAAAGGAAGAGGGATGATCAGGGGTACAGATAGGAAGAATGGCTCTTACTCCTCTAGAGCAGCAGTGCTTGACTACAACTGTAATCTCAAAAGAACTAGTGGATTGTTAGAGTTCTGATGCTAAGATCTGATAAATGAGTGAGTGGTCCAACTATTATGATGCAGTCATTACCCATAGTATTTATGTAATGAGATGCCACAATCCATGAACATGTAAAGTTATCAGGTACCAATTCAAATTAAACAATATATTAAAACAGGATAGATGAGTACCACAATAAATAAACTAAGCGGGAATTGGCATCATTTCATTTTAGTATAAATAAAGGAAGCATCAATACAATGTTTGCAGAGGAAATAGTGTTGTGGCACATACTAAAGGGCACTAAAATCCTGAAAGAAATATTTCTTAAAGATTCATACTGAGAATAAATGAAGAGTGCTTTCATATTAATAAGTCAATGGTAACAAAGAGCAAAAAGAATGAAGCTGATTAATCATTATTTAAAAAACACAAACACAATTATCTAATAAACTAATGAATTTAATAACCTACAACATGAAAATTAAAATGGCAATTTGGTGATATCTCAAAATAACAAGTTTAAAAATATTTTGATTGTACATTTCAACTTTCAAGTATCTATTCTTCAAAATGTTTATTTATCCCAATAATCAGAACTGATATCAAGGCAATTTGCCCTATTTTTTATAGGTTGTTAATTCTTGGATATAGGTTCTTCAGAATGGATTGTGCCCTAACTATTCTGAAGGAAAGATAGTTATCATAGCATTGTTTATAGTAATAAATTAACACAGACTAACTATCTCTCATTCAGGATTATACTAATAGTATATACATATGTATATTAGAAAATGCTAGATTACATGTAATACAAATGACCTAGGGCTGGGGTGATGTCTCAGTTCACAAAGGCTTGCTCAAAAAATATGAGTGCCTGAGTTTAAGCCTCATTAACAACATGTAAAAAGCTGAGTATGATGGTACTTTTGTAATTCCAGCAATGTGGAGGTGGAAGGTAGATGTAAGCTCTGATTGCTCATTGGCCAGCTAGCCTGGCATACATATCTGAAGTTTCAGGCCAGTGAAAAACAGTGCCTGACAGGAAAAATAAACAAACAAAACCAAACAAAACAACTACCAAAAAAAAAAAAAAAAAGCTAAAATCACCTGAATTCAAAATTGTCCTCTGACCACCCCCATATGCATGCATGTATTCACACACAAGTTCATCTACACCAAGATGCAAACATGTACTAACACATGCACAAAACAAATGAATAAATGACAAAGGTCCTGGACCATAAAATCCTTGGTTGAAGTTAATTATAGTGTATAAATTAACAATATAAAAAAGCAGCCTTGGGCATGTAGAGCACTGGATTGAGGATGGGGGCGGGCATTTGCAGTGTAGTATCACTCATCATTCAGTGTTTTATATCTTAGTGAAGGAATTAAAATTATTATACAATCTTGCTTAATCGCTTCATCATTATCATATGATTAAAATAGTTTTTAATTAAAAAAAAGATTGACCAAGAAAGAGGGACTATTATAAAAAGAGTTTTGCAAAACCTTACCAGATACCAACGCACCTTAGACTTTAAAATGCGGTGGCTATTTCTTCCCTTGGAATTTATGCTAATGAGAGCAGCTCAAGGTGAACTCTCCTCAGTCTGCCTTTGCATTTTTTAGTGAAATAAAATCTCTTTTCTTTGTGAATACTACTGCAACCTCTAACTGTAGATTTTATAGACATGTTAGAGGTATCTTGTTTTAATGTAGTCTCTCAACAGTCAATATTATTTTTAATGAAGATGTTAGCTAGGAACTTAAGAAAACAAGAATGGTGGAGAATAAAGCTATAATCTGAGAAATACACACAAATAAGAGCTACTGTATGCTTAAATTTAATTTTAAATAAAAAAAACAGATTCTTTTTTTTTTTGAAATATTTTTTTTCCATTTTTTATTAGGTATTTAGCTCATTTACATTTCCAATGCTATACCAAAAGTCCCCCATAGCCACCCACCCCCACTCCCCTACCCACCTACTCCCCTTTTTTGGCCCTGGCGTTCCCCTGTACTGGGGCATATAAAGTTTGCGTGTCCAATGGGCCTCTCTTTCCAGTGATGGCCGCCTAGGCCATCTTTTGATACATATGCAGCTAGAGTCAAGAGCTCCGGGGTACTGGTTAGTTCATAATGTTGTTCCACCTATAGGGTTGCAGATCCCTTTAGCTTCTTGGGTACTTTCTCTAGCTCCTTCATTGGGGGCCATGTGATCCATCCAATAGCCGACTGTGAGCATCCACTTCTATGTTTGCTAGGCCCAGGCATACTCTGACAAGAGACAGCTATATCAGGGTCCTTTCAGCATAATCTTGCTAGTGTATGCAATGGTGTCAGCATTTGGAAGCTGATTATGGGATGGATCCCCGGATATGGCAGTCTCTACATGGTCCATCTTTTTATCTCAGCTCCAAACTTTGTCTCTGTACCTCCTTCCAAGGGTGTTTTGTTCCCACTTCTAAGGAGGGGCATAGTGTCCACACTTCAGTCTTCATTTTTCTTGAGTTTCATGTAAAAAAACAGATTCTTTATGCTTCCAAAATCTGAGGCAGATGTCTTAACATAGTCAAAATAAAATTACACATAAGGAATAAATTTTATTGTATATTTACATTTTCATATTAAACTTATAAAAGTTATTTGTTTTATAGCAGCATGGGACAAATTTAAAATAAAAGATAAAGAAATTAATGAATGATTATTTCAGCTTTTGTAGTCTTTTTTATTGATATATTGATAACTTTTGAATATTTCAATATCCATTTTGTGTATGAAATTGGTTGTATCATCTTTGGCAGCCAATAATGCTAACTGAGATTATAGTTACTTTTTCTTAGATGTTAGGTTGCTACTTTTCTAAGAGAAGTGCAAAGTCCCCTCTATATTCAGCTTTGACACAAAAGAAATTAGTTTGAACTTTTACCATCGAAAACATACTTTCCTTTTTTTTTCATTAAATTTCAAACGGAAATCTCTTCAAGAAATTTACTTTATTTCTTGTTCTTTTTGTAGTCAGACTATTTTTTGTATCAATATAGATTGGTTTGATTCCTAGCTAAAGTTCTCTGCTGTGATGAAATAATATAGAATTCTATCTGAATGGCTCTAGGAATAGCTTTTCTTTAGTCAAAACAATGATAGCACTTTTTATTTTATTTTATTTTCTACTTAGCTGTTCTAAAGAGCCTAAGTTAAGAATGGCTACACTGAAATATCTATTAAATTCATCTCCATAGATTAGTACTTTTTCACAGTTCTAAATGAAGTGTTTGCATCATAAAACCTGCCTTCGATTTGGCTTCAACATTTCTGGTCTCAGCTGGAACTGAGAATTTCATATTTGTACAAAATGAATAATGAATTTTTAAGTTTTCTCTGCTTCATGTTGATTTGGAAAAATGGCTCAGGTTGGTTATTCTATTATTCAGTTTCCTGTCACATAGAAAACAACAGTTCAATTCACAATTATCTTCCTTTTACAGATTCATCAGAGCAACTCTTTTGGTTTGCTTTTTTTGTAGAGAAATTACTCATTTTGAAAATAAAGTTTTCGATTCAGAAATTAGAGTTACAAATGTCCTTTCTACTTGCTTTATTTTCCTATATCTTGGAAAAGGAGTTTGCCAGACTGTCAGGTTGCCTTGCTGTGTTCTGTGATTTGGTAGCCAGATTTAAATCCTGAATAAGTAGGATTTTATGCAATTCCTCCATGGTATTAACTGACAAACAATTGCTATTGCTTCCATTCAATTTTTATTCCATTTTGCTTATTAAAGTATTGTGCAGCTTGAGAAACTTCACAGCTGAATTAAAATTACTTACCACATTAAATGAGGAAAATGGGTTTTAAGGATGTAGATGGGAAAAATAGCTAATCCTCCAGATGCTGATGCCTGCCAATGAGGATCAGGAGCTTTCATAAAATGATGAAAATGCCTAACACTAAAGATGGGATGGCCTAAGGTGATCACATAGCCATCTCTCTAGGACTTCTGAGAATGAGAATCTTACCCCCTCCCTCTCCCCCTCTCCTTCCTCCTCCTCCTCCTCCTCCTCCTCCTCCTCCTCCTCCTCCTCCTCCTCCTCTTCCTCCTCCTCTTCCTCCTCCTCTTCTTCTTCCTAATTTTGTAATACCAGGTAAATATTACTTAATTATATTCTAGTCTCGAGGCAGATGATTTAAAATCAGTTTTTAAAGGGTTGCCATGTTGAAATAAACAGGAATGTTTTAATACACTTAGAGAGAGATGTGCCAAAGATATGTAAGTGATTTTAAAAACTCAAATTCTTTGTAGGAAAAAAATGTATACCCAATGAAATTTTAAAACAACAATTGACTGACTTCATCAATATGAACCAGATGAAAGAAATTATACATGAACTTGATAGCAGTCAGGTTGAAAATGCCAAAAAAGGTGTGTGTGTGTGTGTGTGTGTGTGTGTGTGTGTAAGACAGAGAGAGAGAGACAGAAAGAGAGAGAGGGAGAGAGAGAGAGAGAGAGAGGGAGAGAGAGAGAGAAATTCATGAGCCTTTGTGGGTTGTATCTAGCCACACGGATGGGCACAGTTAAGTTAAACAGGAGCGTGATGTTCTGCTGTTATTGCATAATAAGGTGACCACAGGCAACACTAAGGTACTGTACACTTAAGGATCCAGAAAACTGTTTCCAGGAGACACTATAATGGATTTATGTGTATGCATTAGCCCAACTAAGAGTGATAAAATATGCACGTATATCTAAACATTACCTGATACTGCATGCATATATTCAATTTTATTTAAAATTATAAATGGGATTAAGTTAAGATATGCTTTTATCAGTGTCACATACAGGTTTTTTTTTTCCAACACCTATTTACTTATCTGTTGTTTGGTTTGTCAGAACTATTTTGTGTTGTCATCTTATCTTGCTTCTCCAGCTGGGGAAAGCAAGATCAACATGATGGGACCCTCTAAGATTCTGTTCCTCCTGGGTGCTTCCTCCCTTGCAAAGAAGTGTGGCTGATTTTGAAGATATTGATGCTACCATTTTACACTTTCTTGCTTTGATTTTTTTCTCCTGTGGCTTCACATGTTGAACAATAATGAATGTTTTCTGTGTTCCTAGTGTCCTTCCACCTACTCTCACATTCAACAGAAAAGGGAAAAAAGCATTTATCAGTCTGCTTTTGTTTTATACAATATTCTGCAATTTGTATAATTGAAATATGTGTGGGATGATAGCTATGAATTTTACCATGGAAAGTTGTATGGGAAGAAGGGTAATAATTTAATGTGAGCTGTCACTGAAACATTGCATAGAGTTCTCTGATGTTGTGTTCAGTATTTTTCTGTTTGTATAAGTTGAAATGATAAATACATATCATATAAATATGAAATATATAACTACATGTTTGCCTCAAAACCCTGAATACCAACAGGAAGGGAAAATTGTGTGGAGGGGTGCATGTGCATGCATATATGTGTGTGTGCGCCTGTGTATATGTATATACCTATGTGATGTTCTAAAATAATTCAAAATCAACAATCTATTCCTATGATCTTTGAATTTCAAGTGAGAATCTATCATTCACCTTGTAGTATATTCAAGTAATTTCTTTTTTTCCATTTTATTTATTTTTTTTTTACTTTTTATTGGATATTTTCTTTTTTTACATTTCAAATTTTATCTGCTTTCTTGGTTTCCTTTCTGAAAACCTCCTAACCCCTCTTCCCTCCCCCTGCTCACCAAGCAACCCACTTCTGGCTCTGGAATTCCCCTATACTGGAGCACAGAGCCTTCACAAGACCAAGGGCATCTCCTCCCACTGATGACTAACAGGATCATCCTCTTCTACATGTGTAGCTGGAGCCATGAGTCCCAACATATGTACTCTTGGTTGGTAGTTTAGTCCCTGGGAGCTCTGGGGATACTGGTTAGTTTATATTGTTATTCTTCCTAATGGGGCTGCAATCCTCTTCAGTCCTTTCTCTAGCTCCTCCATTGGGGACCTTGTGCTCAATACAATGGTTGGCTGTGCGCACCCACCTCTGTATTTGTCAGGCACTGGCAGAACCTTTCAGGGGATAGCTATATCAGGCTCCTGTCAGCAAGCACTTATTGGCATCCACAATAGTATGTGGTTTGGTGATTATACATGGGATAAATCCCCAGTTGGGGCAGTGTCTATATGATCAATCATTCAGTCTCTGCTCCATGCTTTGTCTCTTTAACTCCTTCCATGGATAATTTGTTCCCCCTTCTAAGAAGGACCTAAGTATTCATACTTTGGTCTTCCTTCCTGAGTTTCATGTTGTTTGTAAACTGTATCTTGGGTATTCAGAGCTTCTGGGTTAATATCCACTTATCATTGAGTGCATATGTGTGTGTTCTTTTGTGATTGGGTTACCTCACTTGTCGCGCCCGCTCTCGACCAGCAAGAATGACGCGACCACCAGTCCTTCTAACAGCAGTTTATTCAGTCCTGATTCTTCTTGTTTATATCTCCCCCGAACCCTGGGCCTCTCACTCCTTTTATACTCTCTCTCATCCACACACCGCAGGCCACGCCCCCTCGCCAGTCACGAGGCTTCAGCTAATCAGGGCAGCAGGGGCAAATCTCCACCAAATTGGATTCACCTGTATCCTGGTACGCCTGTGCAGCACTCAAGATGTTTTTGTCTTATATGAGGAAGTCAGGTGCAAGTCATGTGACTTAGCTGCAGTCCCTGGTGCCTTTGGGACTGCCGCCACATCCGCTCCCCACACTCACTCAGGATGATATCCTCTATATCCATCCATTTGTCTAAGTATTTAATGAATTCATTGTTTTTTATAGCTGAGTAGTACTCCATTGTGTAAATGTGTCACATTTTGAATCCATTCCTCTGCTGAGGTAATCTGGGTTCTTTCCAGCTTGTGGCCATTATAAATAAGGCTGCTATGAATATAGTGGAGCATGTTTCCTTATTATGTATTGGAGCATCTTCTGGGTGTGTGCCCAGGAGTGGTATTGCTGGGTCCTTGGGCAACTCTATGTACAATCTTGAGAAACCGCCAAACTGATTTCCAGAGTGGTTGCAATCCCACCAACAATGGAGGAGTGTTGCTCTTCCTCCACATCCATGTCAGCATCTGCTGTCAGCTGAGTTTTTGATCTTAGCCATTCTGACTGGTGTGAGGTGGAATCTCAGGGTTGTTTTGATTAGCATTTTTCTGATGACTAAGAACGTTGAACATTTCTTTAGGTGCTTTTCAGCTATTCTGTATTCCTCAGTTGAGAATTCTTTGTTTAGCTCTATATACCCCATTTTTAATAGGGGTATTTTGCCCTCTGGAGTCTAATGTATTGAGCTTTTTGTATTGGATATTAGCCCTCTATAAAATGTAGGGTTGGTAAAGATCTTTTCCCAATCTGTTGGTTGCAGTTTTGTCATATTGACAATGTCCTTTGCCTTACAGAAGCTTTGCAATTTTATAAGGTATCAGTTGTCAATTCTTGATCTTAGAGCACAAACTATTGGTGTTTTATTCAGGAAATTTTCCCCTGCATCCATGTGCTCGAGGCTCTTTTCCACTTTCTCTTTTATTAGTTTCAGTGTATCTGGTTTTATGTGGAGGTCCTTAATCCACTTGGACCTGAGCTTTGTACAAGGAGATAAGAATGGATAAATTTGCATTTTTCTACATAATAACCACTAGTTGAACCAGCACCACTTGTTGAAAATGCTGTCTTTTATCCACTGGATGATTTTAGATCCTTTGTCAAAGATCAAGTGATCGTAGGTGTATGGGTTTATTTTTTGGGCTTCAATTCTATTCCATTGATCTACCTGCCTATCACTGTACCAATATCCTGCAGTTTTTCTCACAACTGCTCTGTAGTACAGCTTAAGGTCGGAGATGGTGATTCCCTCAGAAGTTCCTTTTATTGTTGAGAATAGTTTTCACTATCTTAGGTATCTTGTTATTCCCGATGAATTTGCAAATTGCTCACGTAGACTTTATCCCAGGGATGCAGAGATGGTTCAATATACTGTAATTCATCAAAGTAATCCTCTATATAAACAAACTCAAAGGAAAAAAATCATTTGATCATTTCATTAGATGCTGAGAAAGTATTTAACAAAATCCAACACCACTTCATGATAAAAGTCTTGGAAAGATCAGGAATTCAAGGCCCACACGTAAACATAGTAAAAAGCAATATACAGCAAACCCATGGCCAACATCAAACTAAATGGAGAGAAATTTGAAGCAATCCCATTAAATCAGGAACTAGACAAGGCTGCCCACTTTCTCCCTACATATTCAATATATTACTCGAAGTCCTAGCCATAGCAATTAGACAACAAAAGAAGATCAAAGGGATATAAATTGGAAAGAAAGAAGTCAAAAGATCATTATTTACATATGATATAATGGTATACTTAAGTGACCCCAAAAATTTGACCAGAGAACTCCTATAGCTGATAAACAACTTTAAGCAAGTAGCTGGATATCAAATTAACACAAACAAATCAGTGGCATTCCTCTACCCATGGATAAACAGGCTGAGAAAGAAATTAAGGAAACAACCCCCTTCAAAATAGTCACAGATAATATAAAATACTTGGTGTAACTCTAAGCAAGTGAAAGATCTGTATAACAATATCTTCAAGTCTCTGAAGAAAGAAATTGAAGATCTCAGAAGATGGAAAGATCTCCCATGCCCATGGATTGGCAGGATTAATATAGTAAAAATGGCCATCTTGCCAAAAGCAATCTATAGATCCAATGCAATCTCCATCAAAATTCTAACTCAATTCTTCACAGAGTTAGAAAGTAATTTCTTTTTTAAGTAAGGATGCTCAAACACCAAGAACACAGATTTTAGCTTCTAATAAGTTAATGTGTGTTGAAAATTTTGTAAGTCAGAGCTAGGCAAGTAGCTAAGTCAGCATAGTGCTTATCTAGCATGCACAGAACTCTGAGTTTGATTCCCAGCAGTATGTAAACTACATAAGACTGCACACCCATAATCTCACTACTGGGGAGGGAGAAGCAAGAAAATTAGAAGTCAAGATCACCCTCAGCTATGCAGCCAGTCTGAAGTACATAAGATTCCTTTGCCAGCAGAAAATGCAGTAAATGCTTTAAGGAAGTGATTCGAGTAGAATTACTAGAGATAATACACTATAAATCATGTTTAATATAAGTAAGCATAAATTATGATCAAAATAGAAGTAAAATTATCTTCATATTATCAGTATAATATCAGTGCGTGTTCACTGCTAAGGTAGAGGTATGCTAGACTATAAGTGTCCCTACAGTTCTCAGCTGAAATAAAAATTCACAATGTGTCACATCAGAACTAGAACCAAGTGAGACCCTTAAGGGGCAACTAGTTCATGAGGCCCCCACCATCATGATTTGTCTGATACAACCACAGTTGTTTTTGCTCTGTCTGGCCAACGAGACTCTTCTACATCATGATCCTGGATGTCTCAGATTAGATGTTGTCATCATGCTTTTAGGCTTCCAGAACCTTGAACTAACAAAACCAAATTAACCAACAAAACAATAAGCACCTCTTTTCTTCATACATTATACAGAATGTCCTGTGTTATTGACATAAAGTAACCTAATATCATGTATGTAAATTATTATGGGAGAATAAAAGCACATTATATTATGTAATTTTCAGTCTGCCAAAATCTCTCAATGGCAAATTACTCCCTGACGACATCTGTATACTCTTTCTGAATATTTATAGTGCAGTGTGGAATAGTTTATTTAAATCAAAATTGAAAAGCTAAGGGTCCTATGAGAAAAAAATTGAAGTGGGAAGGTTTTTATACTATGTTTTACCCATTAATCAAGTTCTAAGACTACTAATAGGTATCAAAAAATCTGATATGAAATTCTTCACTTCATGAGATACTGAAAAGAAAGAATATATTCAAGTACAGTATTTTTCTTCAGTGTACAAAACTGTTCTATCTTTTATAATTTTGTAATAACATTAAATGAGAAAGGAGTATGATGGTGGGTGAACATGTCAGATATTAGTAAATTTGAGTGAGCAGGAAATCAGGAATGTGAAAGTACATTTCAGCTGAAAGAGGTAAAATATCAAGTCGGCTTTATTTATAAACTGTATACAGTTACTTGGTCAAAATGGTAAAATTTATTTTGAAACATAGAAACCAGCAAACATATAAAAATCCTTCACAAAATTTGATATTTCTTAATTCATGAGTTCTTAGATACTCTTGCTTTGTTATTTTTTTTTAATGTCCTCAGGCAATGTGAGCGTTTGGGTTTTTTTCTTATTATCAGCATGACTCTAATTCACTGAGTCCATTGACATACCACTGTGTCCCTTCTTATGCGTAGTTGTCTCCTTCAATATTTCAAACTGTTTCAAAATACAAAAATAAATCCTTACTTACAATAAGTTGTCTATGTTGCAAATTTGTTTTCATATTATATCTAGAGGTCCAGGGTTGGCATGCATCATAGACTTCAAAGAAAGATAAACAAACAAAAATCCAAAAAGTCTATGCCACCAGAGATTGGTGTCATTATTTGCAGTCAGTCATAAGATATCTCTCACTATTTTTTGTTGTTCTGTTTTCTGAATATCACATAGTTAAAATGTAGCTTCGTTTTTAGAATCAATAAAGAAAGAAGGACCCATGCTGGAATGCTTTTGTTGCCCCCAGACAGTCATGGTACATAGACCAATAGGTCATATTTATTCTCCATCTACCATGGTTATTATGGGCTGCCACTATATCCTTTATCTGCTATCTGGTGTTATAACCTATCTCTATTTTTAGACCCAGATTCAGGGTCACACTATATAATGGTGACTTTCCTCCTTGCCATCTGGCTTTCTTTTTATTTTCAGATGCTGATAGGCTTCATCCTGAGTCTTCCCCTGACTTGGGAGGTTTGATCAGTGAGACACCACAGATAATGGTGCTTGTCCATGTGTGTGAAGACATGCATTCAATCCGCAGATCCCATGGAAAGAGAGAAGTGACTTCATAAAGTTGTTGTATGAGCTCACCAGTTCATGCACTCATGCACCCTAAACTGTAAACAAACAAGACTCATATTTTTAAAACAAAAAATGTAATTATTAAGAACAGGAAACAGAAATAAGGTCAGTATTTGTAGGACATTTACATCCCCCTTTGTATAGTTCAATTATATCCTTAATATGTGTTACTAGTATCAAGTGTTATTTAAGAAGAATAATGACGAATACAAAACAAATTCTCCATGGGTCTTCTCACAGAGATGTGAGTATTTATGACCATACTATTAGATTACATATAGGATTAGAACATGGCTGTGTTTCTGACATGGCACCTTACTATTGTGCTGTACATCAACAGTATTATGGTCTTCAAGACCGTAAAGTGTAGGCTGCAAGTTTCATGTATCTGTATATACACTTATTTCAGCTTGAATGTGAGACTGTATTATTTTTAGAAATATTAACATCAGCTAAAACATGAACTAGTTAGAATTTGACTTTCTTCTCATGGAAATGAGATGTTGGCTGATACCAAATAAGGTATCAAAGCAGAAACAGAATATTATCTTCTACTTTGATAATACTAATAGCTTTTTATGTTTTTTTATCACTTTCCTTCAGTGACAAGTATGAAAGGCATTTGGGATGAGCTTAATTTATGCATACAATGGAAAATTTAATATATTTAATGATTAGAAGATACATAAGGAATGCATTGCATTATGCATGTATAATAATTCAACATTTTTTATACTGGACAAACAAGAGAACATTTCTACCTTATCTCTTGCTCTTCCCTAGTCTGCACTCACATTGTAAAGTGACCATTTTGGCCAACATATTTATTTATGAGCACTTAATTCCAGGCAATTTTTTGTATCTATTTGTAATAATAGCTATGGGTAAAATAATATGTGTTTAGAATAAAAACTACTAGAGAAGAGTTTTTGTGTCAAATAAGTAATTTTTATGGAATATTTATTTATTTACATCTCAAATGTTGTCCCCCTTCCTGGTCTATCCCTAGAAATCCACCCCATCACATCCTTGTTTCCCTTTGTCTCTAAGAGAGCATTCCACCAACTCACCTACCCACTCCTACCTTACCCACTAGTCCCTTTGCTGGGGCAACAAACTTCCAAAGGACCAAGCACCTCTTCTCCCATGGATGCCAGATAAGACAATCCTCTGCTACATATGTAGTGGGAGCCACAGACCCATCCATGTATACTGTTTGGTTGGTGGTTCAGTGCCTGGGAGCTCTGAGGGGTCTGGTTAATTGATATTGCTGTTCTTCCTATGGGGTTGCAATACTCTTCAGCTCCTTCAGTCCTTCCCTACCTGTTCTTTTGAAGTCCCTGGCCTCAGTCCAGTGGTCAGCTGTGAATGTCTCTCTCTTAGTGAGGTGCTGGCAGAGCCCTCCTGGGTTCCTGTTTGCAAGCAGTTCTTGGCATCAGCAATAATGCAGGGGTTTGGTGTTTGTGGATGGGATGGATCCCAAGGTGGGGAGGTCTCTGTTTGACTTTTTCTTCAGTCTCTGATCCATGTTTTTGTCCTTGCTTTTCCTTTAGACAGGAAAACTTCGGGGTTAAATTTTTTGAGAAGGGTGAATGGCCCCTTCTTTCACCTGGGAACCATGCCTATCTACAGGGCATGGTCTCTTCAGGTTCTATCTCCTATCTGTTGGGTATTTTGGCTTATGTCATCCTCACTGGGTCCAGGAAGTCAGTGAGGGTCTTTTGAACCATTTCCTTCTAGTCCTCAACACTATGTTCAACTTCTAAGGCTGTGACTGTTTTAGAATTTTAGAACGGCTTGTTCAGAAAAACATAGACATTTACAATATTGATACCAACCAATCCATCCCCTACCCCACATTATCATACATGAAATAATGGGATGGGATCAGTCATAGGGTGACAGTGCATTTAGCTTGTTGGGCCTAGTGTCTTGGGCAGGGTTCTCTTGTTTCCTAAAGAGAGTTTTTTTGAAAGAAGCTGATGAGCTCCCTGTTTCTAGCATCCAACCATTCTGGCCTCCTCCTGAGTTTTACACCCACCAAAGCTTTCCTGGTGCTAGCCGGAATGAGTGCAGTCATGCTTGCACACTGAAGATTTGGAGCATGTGCACATGTACATGGCATCAACCTTCACAACATTATGTTGAATGAGAGGCTAAGTGAGTCCAAACTATGTCTGAGACTAGGATTAAGCCATGATAGAAAAGAGGACACAACCACGAAGAGGAGGAAAGAAATTTTGGGAGAACACTAACATTTGAACCCTTAAGCCCACAATACCTGTATCAAAACGTCACTTAGAATATTTCATTAAATTGGAGCCATGGCTCTCTTTCTGTGTTTGAGCCAATGTGATTTAGATTTTTGACATAAATAGAATGACCAAGGTACACAGCAACTGGGGATGAAATGTAATTACTTCTGGAACATATTTAATCTTGGCAAGAAACCCATCCTAGAAAATTCAGTAGAACCACTTTTCTAAACAGAACTCTAATACATTGCGAAAGGAGAAAAAGACTACTCAGATGGAAGACAACTGTTGATACTATAAAAATGATTCAAATTTTTGGTATCTTTGTTAGTGGTGTCTTACCATCAAATTCAGGTGGTAATCAAGAGCACTGTCAATAGCCTGAGTGATAAAGAATATAGGGGACCCCACTGACAAAAATAGTAATGCATTCCTGACCCCAGACTTTTTATTTCATAGACGGTGGTAACTTGGAAGGGTGTTACCCCTCCCTTCCATTATAGCAAGGATCCATTTAAAATTTTTTCTCTAGGTTTAAAAAAAAATTAGATGGTTCACATTTCAGGTTGAGATGAAAGATCAAAAGCTCAAAGAATTACAAACATTATCATCTTTCCTTACATATCACAGATGTTCAGGAAGATTCTTGCCTCCACACGTCCAAGTTGCTGGATCTCGTTTGTTCAGGACCAAGGAGACTACTTAAAAATTGATCTCATTAGAAAAGAAAAGAAAAAGAGGTTTATGCCTATGTTTCAAGGATAAGGTAAAAGTCAAGATATAAAAAGAAGTTTCTTGATAGGAAAGAGGTAAACATATAGAAATATATGGAGAGGGAAAGTTAGTGATTTTCAGTTCAACTTGAATTTTATTTCTAGCTTTGTCACTTTTAAACTATATGTTTGTGATTTTTGAAAGCCACATAACACTGTCAGACCTTGACCTCCTTCTTACCTGCAAAATAGAGTAAAAACTCCCTTGTGAAGTTCAAGAATTAATTGATATACTGCCAACTGTCATATTATTGTTTGAGTTTTAGTCCAGGAGATAATACAAGTAAAATGCTTAGCAAAATCCTTGACCCAGAGTTAGCCCTTCATGAAGAGGGGCTGCTCTTTCTATATCATCATCATCATAATCATTACAATAAAGCCAACCAATTAGATCATGGCTTGCACAATAACTGATTCAAGAACAGTTCACATTTTACATTAAAGGTTATTGTGCTCTCACCATACCCAAAAGTAATTCTTTGGTTTTGACTCATATATTCCTAATAAGACACATTGTATATTCACAGCTATTAAATAGTTGCAATAAGGCTTACTAGCAAGCTTTTGTAGTCAAACTGTGCTCTTTTGATACTGCTCTTCATGAAGATTGTGATATGCATTTCTTCTGTAGTTGTATTAAATGGTAATGATGCCTGTCTCTTTACAGTTAATGTTTTTAAATTATATTTTAACATTCTCTGTCGTATGCTTCATTATGACCATAGTAAATAATCAAATAAAAGATGCAATTCAGGAGGAGAAAGCCAGGACTTTTTATGTGCCCTGGGATGAAGTTCTTAGAGCAAGGGGGCCATGTGAGGCTCCTATTTTAGCACATTAAAGCATGCCTCTTCACAGCTTGCTCTCAACAGCACTAACAACCTTTAGAGCTACAGTAGAGTTCTCCAAGAACAGGGTTCTTGAATACTGTTCTCCTAAACAGTATTATCAGGATTGGTTACTATATTTTCAGCCAAAGCACAGAAGAAGAAAAATATTTCAAGAGAAATGGGAATCCCTTCTAAAGCAAAGGGAAATACTGTCCACTTCTCTCCAAAAGGCATTTGAAATAAATAACAGCCCTTTCACAGAAATGAATGGAGACTTTATTATATAAAATTCAATTAAACTTGGTTTCTAAAAATATGGAAATCAAGGGCCTCTAATGTGCATCATCATCATATATCAACTTAGGTTAAGACAATTTTCTGACTTTGAGAAATCTTGGTAGAAAATGTATATATTTTGCATTTAGAAGTGTGTCATTTTTGGAACTTTTATTTTAGTAAATTTCAGGATGATTTTGTACCTGTGCTGTTAGACATTTCCACATACTATAGTCAGTTTTAATAATAGTAAATTATTAAAATCTTTTTTAAAATATTTATTTTGTGTGAGAAGTATCAAAAAGAGCTACCATACAGGCCATAGTGTTTGTGTGAAGGTCAAAGGACAGTGCTTGATTGTAGGTTGTCTCCTGCAGTGCACGTCCTAGTGATTGAAATCAGACTTATCAGCAAGTACCTTAGCTCACTGAGCCATCTCTTTGACACCACGTAATTGAATGTCAAATGGTCATGCTAAAACTTTCAGTAACATTTCAAGTACCTAAGAAGGAATTACAATTTTTTCATACCATTGCTATTGTTATTAAAATAGTGCAGGGTCAGATGGATATGCTCAAAGATATCGCACATCAGCACATCTGCATGTTGTATAATTTTATAAAAAATGAAATAGAACCTATGTCACTGTTTCAAAAAATGCAGTTCCAAGTGTTATAGATGTTATCATCTTAGATTTCTTCTTTATAACTATTTTTGCACAACTCTTGTGGCAAAAATATTCAAAATAAATCTAAGGGCCATTTTTATTAGTTTTCAAAACATGATAACAGTTTTATAAAGACTCTCTCCTGTGTTTCTTTGCTTGGTTTTGTTTGTTTTTTTGTTTGTTGTTGTTGTTGTTTTAAGACAGCGTTTCTCTTTGTAGCCCTGACTGTTCTAGAACTCACTCTGTAGACCATGCTGGCCTAGAACTAGAACAGCTCTGTCTTTACCTCCCAAATGCTGGGATGAAGAGCCTAAGCCACCACTGCACAGCTTTAAAAACCATAGTTTTAAAAGTTTTAGAAGTTTTTCTAAAGAAAGCTTCCAGATTCTTGGAGATATGCTGGTAATTCACTCAATTTTCAGGTTTTTTTTTTAAACATTCTTTTCTTATTTTTGTGTGTGAACATTTCACCTGCATGTTGTCTATGTACCACATGCATTCAGTATACTGAAGGCCAGAGAAGGGCATCAGATCCCTAGGAACTGTAGTTCCAGACAATTAAGGGATACCATGTAGGTGTTTCAGATGAAGCCCCTGTCCTCTGGAAGAGCAACCAAAGCTCTTAACCAGTTGAATGATCTCTCAGTCCCTACAGAAGATTTAGTATGTGAGCAGTCTCCATCCACTGTCAGCACTGTATCTCCATAGCACTTACTGGTTTTTGGTGGTGGTTGTGTTTGTGTGTTTGTGTAAACAGAAAATAATAAGCGTTGCATGTTAATCTCATACATTGTTGTCTTTGCTCCTCCTCCTAGACTCTTCTCCCATTCCATTGCCCCTTGCAGGAACATTTCTACTACCAGTAAGGCTCTTTCTGCTTTCAAGTCTTTTGCTTTGTGCAGCCTCTTCTTTCCCTCCCCCACTCTAGTTGTTTCTCTGGTTCTAGGTAATCATCTTCAGTGGTTTCTGGCTCCGTCTTTTTTTTTTTTCTTTTTTTTTTTTCCCGACAAATGCAGAGATAAACTGGTCATTCTTACAGCCAGGTAGGAGACCATTTTTCTTTTAAAGTGAAACCTACAATGGCAAGATATTTAATTTACACATGAGAAAATTAACTTACAATGGGAGCCTGTGGATACTGGGATCTGATGTTACAGCGCATATATTTGTTTAAAATTTTTAGTGAGTAATATGTGACTCATATATAAAATTAAAGCAAACTTTAGACATCAGGAGGAATTAAATTCTTAATAATTAGTAATATCTATTTGGTAGATAAATGTAATCTCTTTACTTTCCAATCCACATAACTGACTGAAGTAAATGTGATTGTGTATCAGTAAGTCAACTTCAGAAGCCCCAAAGCATATGATTATAAACAGTAATGTTTAACAAGGATATTCTTTATATAATATCTTAGAAGAATTATCAGTAAAGGATTTATTATGCATGACTCAGAAATTATATCTCTAAATCTATACTAAATTAAAAATATAGCTATTCAATACCTCTCCTGGGCATATATCCAGAAGAAGCTCCAACTGGTAAGAAGGACACATGCTCCACTATGTTCATAGCAGCCTTATTTATAATAGCCAGAAACTGGAAAGAACCCAGATGCCCCTCAACAGAGGAATGGATACAGAAAATGTGGTACATCTACACAATGGAGTACTACTCAGCTATTAAAAAGAATGAATTTATGAAATTCCTAGCCAAATGGATGGACCTGGAGGGCATCATCCTGAGTGAGGTAACACAATCACAAAGGAACTCACACAATATGTACTCACTGATAAGTGGATACTAGCCCAAAACCTAGGATACCCACGATATAAGATACAATTTCCTAAACACATGAAATTCAAGAAAAATGAAGACTGAAGTGTGGACACTATGCCCCTCCTTAGAAGTGGGAACAAAACACCCATGGAAGGAGTTACAGAAACAAAGTATGGAGCTGAGATGAAAGGATGGACCATGTAGAGACTGCCATATCCAGGGATCCACCCCATAATCAGCTTCCAAATGCTGACACCATTGCATACACTAGCAAGATTTTACTGAAAGGACCCAGATGTAGCTGTCTCTTGTGAGACTATGCCGGGGCCTAGCAAACACAGAAGTGGATGCTCACAGTCAGCTAATGGATGGATCACAGGGCTCCCAATGGAGGAGCTAGAGAAAGTACCCAAGGAGCTAAAGGGATCTTCAACCCTATAGGTGGAACAACATTATGAACTAACCAGTACCCCTGAGCTCTTGACTCTAGCTGCATATGTATCAAAAGATGGCCTAGCCGGCCATCACTGGAAAGAGAGGCCCATTGGACACGCAGACTTTGTGTGCCCCGGTACAGGGGAACGCCAGGGCCAAAGGGGGGGAGTGGGTGGGTAGGGGAGTGGGGGTGGGTGGGTAAGGGGGACTTTTGGTATAGCATTGGAAATGTAAATGAGCTAAATACCTAATAAAAAATGGAAAAAAAAATATAGCTATTTACAAAAGAATTGTGCGTTAATGATAATAGAATCATAACTATAAAAACACCCACATTTTTCTGTCATCTGATTGAGGAATGAATTAGTATAACAAGTTTATACAATGTAATGTACAGCAGCACTGATACATAAATACAAAAATAAGTACTATATAGAACACATTATACAGCATTATTAAGCTTAAGGTTGCACATTAAGCAAGTGATAAGCAAGTGTGTTGTATTGTAAATGAGATACAATTTATATAGATATAAAATAGAATAATTCTTTTCTAGGTGAGGAGAGTATAGGTACAAAGAAGTAAATATTTTCCTTTTTTTTTTCTTTTTTGAGACAGGGTTTCTCTGTGTAGCCCTGGCTGTCCTGGAACTCACTTTGTAGACCAGGCTGGCCTCGAAGTAAGAAATCCACCTGCCTCTGCCTCCCAAGTGCTGGGACTAAAGGCGTGCACCACCATCACCCAGCTAATATTTTCCTTTTAATGTAATGAAAATGTTTAAGGATATATTGTGGTCCTTGCTACATGGATGTTCACACTGAAAACTAATATACGGGCATTTTAAGTGGGAATATTATGTAACATGTTATTTGTATATCAAGAAAGCTGGACTTTTCTAAAATAAAACTTAAAAAATATTTTAAATACGATTTCTGAAATTTTTTCATTGAAGAGATAAAGCCCAGATAATTATGCCTTACTTATTAACATGCTCATTCACACTGTCAAATGACCATGAATGACACTGTTCTAGGGAGTGAAGTTAACATAATGAATGTTCCTCTTATTGTAGAAATTGTGCTGCAGCACGTTTATGCATAAGGAATGAAATATTGTTACATTTGAAAAACCAGCAGTGTATAAAAATGAACTCGTTTCATTATTTTGAAAAATACGTTTGGAACTTGTATTCATGCTCTAATTCACAAGTTAGAGAAATATATAGTCCCGTTATTTCTGGCTTGGATTAATGAGGTTCAAAAATGTAAATGACATATTGAATTCTAGAGCCATTTATACCATTTTCATCTGAAACAAGACCCGTTAAAATATTCAGTCCAGCATGATCAGGTCTTCTGCCAATAAATTGAGGGATTGAGATTTATGCGATAAGAGAAATCTGTGTGTGTTCCTAATTGGTAGAGAGTGTCATTTATTCAAATGAAAAAGGAATGCCTATAAAATTTGTGTTGAAATGGGTTACAAATTCAGAAGAGTCAATAAAACTCAGGTCTTTCTTTTGGGGCGATGTTAAAATGTATGGATGATGGAAGAACACAAAAATACATGAATATATAAAATTGAATCACATATCTTGATTTTTGTTTAATTGCAATCGCTTATTGGCACTAATATTAGCATATGATTATATATGTGTATATATGCATAGATGTGTAAATATGATTCAATAATAGTCTTAACACTTTTAAATTGTTCACATACTTATTCTTACTAACAGTGACATCCTTAGTGAGACCTTTGAAGTTGCTATGTAAGTAAGTTCCAGAAACACTCTTTTTTTTCTAAGTCAGAAAATCCACTTATTTTTCTATTGTCCAGAATCCACATTCCTTATATGTGAGAACTGCAAATTAAATAATTATAACCTCCTCTCCTACACCTTTATTCACAGGGTATTGAAAAAGAGAGAGAGAGAGAGCTTAAACCCCAGCAAAGACCAAGAATAACAACTGACTCCTAAGCAATAATTGGCTCATGTTCCCACAATGATTTCACAGACACTGGCTTATTACACTGGGTGGCATATTTGCAAGTGAAGAACCCCCCTAAACCTTCTGTAAGTCTCAGCATCATACAGCTGAGACTTTGGTGACACCTCTCTGACTCTAAGTTCTGCATATTATGGTTTACCCAACTGTTCACTTGACTTCGTGACAACAGTTTTGTAAATGAGCACAAGTCCAAGTGGAAGCTAGTACATGCCAAGAGTTTTGAGGGCAATAACGGCTCTGTTCTTATGTGAATTTGTCATAGACAAGCAGTCTAAACAACCAAGGAGGTCAAATCAATAATCATAAGCAAGCGGTAAAAGGCACTTCTCATGCAAGATCCAGATTCATTGATTATTAATCAATATGTAACAATGTTTTTCCACTATGTGTGGATCAGTTATCAATACCAAGATACTATCATCTACCTTGTCATTTCCCTAAATCTAAAGAAAAGCTATATTTAATTCAGTGTTATAAGATGAATATATACTGAGAAGTAGATTTATTATAATATTATGAGTCCATAAGATATCTTTCAGGTAGGTAGTTTTGGTTTCCTTTAATCCCAGAACTTAGGAGGCAGAACCAGTCAGATCTCTGTGAGTTTGGGATGAGTCTGATCCACAGAATAAGTTCTAGGACGGGCAGGGCTACACAGAGAAAATCTGTTTCAGAGAAGAGAAACAGAGAGAGTGAGATAGAGCGAGCAAGAGAGAGAGAGCGAGAAAGTGAGAGAGAGAGAGAGAGAGAGAGAGAGAGAGAGAGAGAGAGGCTTTAAATGTAAATCTAATATATCCATCAAAATAATTCTTTATTGCAGGCCATCTGTGACCCAAGTACTATGTTAGAAATGGTAAATATGAATTCACTTAAAGTTCTGCATCGGAGCTGGGAGTCTTCTCCTGATTCTATTCCTGTTTTTCTTTGGTCTTTTCAGTGTCCCAACTTTCTTGGGTATTGTATGTCAGGAACTTTTTAGATTTAACATTTTCTTTCAACTGATACATAGATTTCTTCAATCATGTCTTCTATATCTGAGAGTCTTTCATCTCCTGTATTCTTTTGGTAATGCTATGCCTATAGTTTCTGTTCTATTACCTAGGTTTTCCACCTCCAGGATTCCTTCGTTTTGTGTTTTCTTTAATGCTTCCATTACTATTTTTAAGTCTTGGACAGTTTTATTCATTTCCTTTACCTGTTTCATTGTATTTTCTTATATTTCTTTAAGAGATGTATTTATTTCCTCTTTAAAAGTTCTTGCCATCTTTATAAGATTGGATTTAAGGTCATCTTCCTGTGCTTTGGCTGTGTGAGGATATCCAGCGCTTACTTCAGTAGGACAGCTGGGCTCTAGTGGTATCAGATTGCCCTGACTCCTTTTAGTTGTGTTCTTAGCCTGGCCTTTAGGTATCTGGTTGTCGCTGGTGTTAACTGAATATTTCTGATGCTGATAAGATTCCTTGGAGAGGCAAGCAGAGCCTTGAGCCAGACAACAGAGTCCAGTGGGCAGCATAGCCCAGCTCTGCTGTCTGTGCCCCAGGTGAACCCCCAATCTCTTCTTTTCAAAATGTTATGGATTTGTATGACTCAGTTACATGACTGAGTAAAGCATTGAATTTACAACAGGACCTTGCATCTCATAGATTCCATTTTCTTGCTCTTTCTTCTTCTGGAGATGAACTATTAAAATGGTTTTAAAATCATAATACAATCACATAATGCCTCCCTCCACTCCCCCCATATAGCCACCTTGTGTTCATTCATGGCCTCTTTTTCTTTAGTTGTTGTTGTTTTTGTTGTGTACCTAAATACTTAATGAAAACATATTCGGTCCACTTATTACTTGTGTGTCTTAAATTTGTATGTGTGTGTGTGTGTGTGTGTGTGTGTGTCTTAAGAGCTGGGCATTTTTCTATTTGATATTCAGTGGTGTTTTCCCATGGGAAAAGAATTTCCTCTATATTCAACAGTGCCCAGTTGTTTATGTTCTTTATCCATGGTTGAGGCCTTCATAGCTGGTGAGGGCATTTAATGACAACTGATAAAAAGAGCAGATTCCCTGCTATGTGTGTGTGTGTGTGTGTGTGTGTGTGTGTGTGAGAGAGAGAGAGAGAGAGAGAGAGAGAGAGAGAGAGAGAGAGAGAAGACTTCCTGCAAGTGAGGATCTGAGGAAATCCTTAGCTTTTAGTTATTATACCACTGAAATTAAAGGGCACTCCCTGAAGTCATTTAATCTCTACTGTACCCAAAGGAACAGAAAAATATTCTGAAATAGGTTAGACTTGGTAATCTTTTTTTTAGCAACATAGATTAACTCCATATTATATGCATAACACTGTGTCAAATGCTAGACATTAGCTAGAAAATAATATCAGTACGTTTCCTAATTCACAGAACTGGCATGCTCATGGCAGATAGGTAGTTAATAATAAACAAGAAATATAATAATTGATTATTATGTATTTATGAAGAAGAAAAGAGGTTATTGTGGGAGGAAATGACAAAGATGTCTACAAAGAAATCCTTAATGTAAATATTGAGACTGGTAAAAAGCATGAATGAACCCAAGCAGGAATTTTTTTTATAAGAATATGATATTGCAAAGTCAGCATCCTATTGTATGAAACAGTAAAACCCAGGAACTCTTTGGTCTCTAGTAAATTCTGCACGTTTATTTAATGTTTCTTTTAATGTCTATATGCCAGACACATGCCTTTTTCAGTAATTCTCTGAGGTAAAGAAAATTTTCTCCATATACAGACTCTCATAGGATTGAAGGTGGTTGACATCCCGGACTACATTTTTTTATTAGTTATTCCACTTATTTACATTTCAAATATTATCCCCCTTCCAGTTTCCTTTCACAAACCCCCATCCCACCCTGACCCCCTGCTTCTGTGAGGGTGCACCCTCACCCACCCACCCATACCCGCCCCAACTCCCTCACATTACCCTATACTGGGGCAATAAGTCTTCACAGGATCAAGGGCCTCCCCTCCCATTGATGCCACATAAGGCCATCCTCTGCTACATATGTGGCTGGAGCCATGGGTCCCTCCATGTGTACTCTTTGTTGATGATTTAGTCCCTGGGAGCTCTGGGTAGTCTAGTTGGTTGACATCATATTTCTTTCTATGGGGTTGCAAACCCCTTCAGCTCCTTCAGGCCTTTCCCTTACTCCACCCTTGGGGTCCCCATTCTCAGTCCAATGGTTGGCTGCAAGTGTCCAGAGTATCTGCATCTGAATTGGTAATGTTCTGGAAGAGACTTTCAGGGCACAGCTATATCAGGCTCCTGCCAGCAAGCACTTCTTGGCATTGACAATAGTGTCTGGGTTTGGTGTCTGCAGATGGGATAGATCCCTAGGTGGGGCACAATTTAGTATTTATAAACTCCAGATTTACCATGCTGAATGTACTCAACCTGACTGAGATTGACAGCAAGATACAAGTTTTTATTTATTCATGATTAACTTGAATATCATCACAGTTAATATTCCTTACAGCACTCTTGAATTTAGTGAGATTGACCATATTTTTTATGAAGATGACAAGTAATTACTATTAACTTGCTCTAGTTTATTTATTTCATTAACTGTTTCTATGATAATTATTGAAACAATAGAAGAAATTACCCATCTCTCCTGTAAACACAGGCATTTCTGCCCAGGGTTGCTTTTTTAGACGTTGTCTTATACAACTAAGTGAAAAAGAGACTACTAGATAGATTATTAGGATATGTGAAATTATGTTAAGAAATCACACTTAGATTCACAATACATGGAAATTTTAAGATACCAAAGTAGATTTTCTACATGCATATTTAGGATGCCAAAAACAGGTTCTCTCTCTCTCTCTCTCTCTCTCTCTCTCTCTCTCTCTCTCTCTCTCTCTCTCTCTCCATACACACACACACACACACACACACACACACACACACACACACACACATAAATATATTTCTGGAATTCTCAAATTTTTAAAGAAATTTTGTAAAAATCTGTGAACAGGAGATGCAAGTAGGGGTACCTCTGTATGTGTCACATAGATACTAGATGCAGGAGTTCTAAAATAAAGGTCAAATCTAGTCTATAAGTATGTGTACTATATGCCAACTAGCCCTGAGGGATGCCAGAAGAAGGTACCAGATCACTTGGAAATGGAGTTGCAAACTGATGTCTATTTTATTTGGGTACGGAAACAGAATTCTGGTCCTCTGCAAGAATAACAAGTGCTCTTAACTGTTGAGCCATCTTTTCAGTACCTGTTTCTGACAATATTTGAAGATATAGTCTGTTTATATTCATGAATGATTAAAACATAATCACTTACAACATTCATGCTATAACAAAGAAGAGTCATAAAACATGGTTTCAGGCTATAATTAAAACATATTAAGGTTCACTTGAGAAAAAAGAAACCTGTGTCATTATTTAGCAACTTAGACCTATAACATACAGTTTTCTACTTCATTCTTCATGTATAGGAGTTGACTTTCTTTCCTTCAAATCATCCTGGAAAATAAATGTCACTTTTTGATTCAACAGTTCTTTCCTTTCCACTGAAGAAAATGTAGAACTTTGGATTTCATTCTGAATATTTTCTTACATGGCCAGACAGAAACTTGTACCATGCCATGTCTTATGTCTCCTTTGTTTTTTCAGAGTTAGTATTTACCAGCCCCATAAGAATTTCCATAATGACCAATGTTTTCTAAGTTAGGAATCCAATGCCCACAGGTGGAAAAGCAAAGTTATTCTCAACATACAACTGTTGCATACCAGATCCTCTGTTTGAGACCTAACACATCAATTCTAGACCATACATTCTCTGCTATTAAGTGGAATAAATTTCCAGTGAAGTCTATGTTCCTTCTAAATCATTTCTTAATGAAATAATTAGCTTATCTATTATTTTATCATAATTCTTGCCTGACAAAAACTAATAGGACGTAGCAACTTCAGAAAAAAAAAACAATTAATATAATTTCTCAAAAAATCAAACAAATACCTAATAAATAACTCTATGTAGAGTATAAGTAGTGAGGTGTTAGTGTGGTTTACACTGCCAAGTATAAGCTAGTCATGGCAAGAAGAGTGTGAAGTAGAGATCACAGGCATCTGTCTCAGAAAGCAGAGGGGGATGGATACTGTTGCTCCATTGAATCTTTTCTTTATATTCAGTGCTGGACCACAACCCATGGAATTGAGCCACCTATATTCAAGATATTTCTTTTCTTCTTTCATTCTTTCTAGAGGAACTGCCTTCACAGTCAAATGTGTGCTTCTATGATGATTTTTTATTTTTTATTTTTGGACATTTGAAGCTGATTCATTCATTCATTCATTCATTCATTCATTCATTTTTAATTAGATATTTTCTTTATTTACATTTCAAATGTTATCTCCCTTCCTAGTCTCCTCTCTGAAAATCTCCTATTCCCTCCCTCTCCCCCACTCCCCAATCTACTCACTACTGCTTCCTGGCCCTGGCATTTCCCTCTACTGGGACATAGAATCTTCATAAGACCAGGGGCCTCTCTTCCCATTGACTGGGCCATCTTCTGTTACATATGCAGCTAGAGACATGAGTCCCACCATGTGTTTTCTTTGATTGGTGGTTTAATCCCAGGGAGCTCTGCAGGTACTGATTTTAAACATAAACAAGTTGACTAAAGATTAGCTGTTACAGATTACAAAGGGAGCCAATAAATAAAATTATGTCTAATTACAATTATCAGGTATACTAATGAAAACTCACACAGAAATTACCAGGTTGAATGAAAAGAAATAATTAACCAGCAAGTTGTTAATTAAAAGTATGATTCCAAACCCAGTGTAAGGTGGAATGCGTTTTCATTCTTAACACTTGGGAGGTATAGCTGGGTTGACTAGAACTTTGAGGTCATCCTTTACTTTAGACCAAGTTCAAGTCCAGCTTGGGCTAAAAGAAACTCTGTCTCTAAACAAGCAAATAAATATCCAATAAAATAAAACTAATTATTCTAGGATAACATTGATTGGAATATAGAATTGAAGTAACCATCCTTAATGTGTCAAGAAAAAAAGCAATGAAAATAGTTTGGAAACAGAAGATGAAATGCCATATATAAAGATTTGAGTCTCTAGAGGGAGAAGAGAACAGGTTGAAGATAAGGAACTACAGAAGGTTAATTGAAATGTCAAAGATTTCAAATTGATATGACCCACTCTGTTTCTTTCCTGCCTCACTGGTAAGCATTTTTGATTAAACAGATTTTTGTGACCTTTTAAAAGCCCAAAATGAAGATGTAGAAGAAGGGAAGATTTTGTAAACTTGCAAAGGGCAATCATGAGATGGTAATTGAAATAAAGAGTCTTGAAGTAACATGAGATTCACATGCACTTCACTGTGTGCCAGTGGATTTTACTAGGCTCACTGTGTGAAGAGATTGGGGTATATTTTGGCAAGCTAGAATTATTTGTCTACCATGTTTCATCCAGAAGTGAGAATAATAACACATCAGTACTTCAGATATGCAAATGTCCAAGCTCCCAATATTATCAGATATGGTATGTGTGCTTCAGCAAAAGAAATAAGTAACTAAAAATACAGAAATTGTTGGGATCAAAAAAAAAAAAAAGAAGAAGAAGAAGAAAAGAAAAGAAAAGAAAAGAAAAGAAAAGAAAAGAAAAAGAAAAAGGAAACATCAGAAAGTGGCAAGGGGTAGTTTTCACAAATAATTTGATACTTTGATATCAAACTTGGAAATGTTATAAATTCAATTAATGATTAGTTTAAATTTGAAATGCTTAATTAGTTGAACTGCAATCAACTGTCATTAACAATTGGGCTTTAAGGTTAGGAAATTCTTCATGAGTTCAGTAGACAAATAAAAAAATTATTGTGATAAAAAGCAGCCAATGCAAAATGAATTTTTTCTAAATAAAAATGATTTATCAATCTATATAGAGACATAGAGGAACCAGTGTCCATTGCTAATTAAAAGAAGTCTGTAAAAGTTACTTTTATTCACCAAATATAATTTTTGTCTTGGAGATTTACTGCTGAATAAGCTCGCCCTTTCTAGTTCTTCTGAACTCTGTCTGGCTAGTTCAACTTAGCTACTCTGCCTCAAAACCCTTCTCTAAGCTGATTGGTTCAATTCATCTTCTCTCAGCTTCTGACTGAATTGCTCTGCAACCTCATACTAATTATAGTGATATGATCTAATCTTCTGGCTCCTTCTCATCCTCTGATCATTCTGTCATTGACTGTGTCTATCTTGTCCTCTCTATTTATACACACTACCTATTATACACCACACCCCTTTTTTTTTCTTACCCTTAAGAAAGTAGACATTCTTTCCTGTCTGTTCTCCTGAGAGTTGGGAGTATCCTATCTCTGCCTTACTCTGTCAAATCTTTCTCTGATTCATCACTTTGTCTGCCTCTCATCATTACATATCATATCGAATAGTGGCTGCCTCCTCCACAAAATAAAAGAGTTACCTTTATTGTTTGGGAATAAAGGTGTGTATTAAGGGTGTGCCTATATTCCAGCCAGAGGAATTAAAGGTGTCCTGTACAGAAGTCAGTTAGAAAAGCCTATATATTATATTAGTCCACCTATGTGACATTCTGTAAAAGCCAAAACTAAGTTCATAGTAAAACTCCCAAACTAAGTGAAAGTTAGGAGAGGAGAGAGGGAAAGAGGAAGAGAAGGAATTGGAAGTTAAGGGAGGGAGGAAGAGATGAAAGACAAGAGTTCAGAGACAGCAGAAAGAGCTTCTAAGTAAGCCATCCTCTATAATGCTGTAATAGTATATACATGTCAGTATAAACTTGATCAAACCCACATAAACAAGAACACCAAAAATGAACTTCAATATCAACTGTGAACTTGGATCAAATGGTGTGAGAATGTAGGCTCATGAATTGTAACAAATGTGTGGCTGGTGTGTGGGGTTCATAAGTGGGGAATCCTGTGTATACATGGAGGAAAGGAACATATTTGATTCCCTGTATTTTTCACTCAGTTTTGCTGTAAATAAAAACATTTCTGAAATAAAGGCAGATTGCAAATCAATACAAATGTCAAGTTAACAAAAGAGAACAAATTGTTTATCTACTCCCCTAACTGGCTATGTGTCATCCATTATTTTCCAAACTCAAATAAAGTAAACACTTTTAATCATCCTTAAGGCTAGATAGTATAATAATAATGACAGACACAAAAGCTAAGAGATACAATGTGAAAAGCAGCAAAACTGGAGACCATGACAAAAGACATGGTGGATCTAAGGATATGACATCTGGATTGATAAAATTAAAAATTATGTTTTATATACATTGCTTGAAGTTTCATAAATATCTAAAAAGTGATATTATAAATATTTTGAAAAGAAAGCTGGCGATGGTACTAGACAAGGAAAGCTAACGTTTTAACTTTAGTAGTAGAAATGCTGTCTGTCTACGAAGTAGATATGTATTTGCTTCAATAGTTATAATTTTGTGGACATGCAAATTATAAGTCTTCAGGCAACCATGGGAAGATTATAAAACACTAGAAGCAAGGGGGACAGGAGGAGAGGGGGTGGGGTTTCATTAAAAAGGGGAATAACATTTGAAATGTAAATAAATAAAATAACCAATAAAATTTTTTAAAAATTAAAAAACAACAAGAGAAAGCAAAACAAAAGAACCTCAAAGTTCACCCCACCCAAAGTAGGATACTCTTGGAAGTGACAATAATGTCAGAGGGCCATTTGTTTTCATTGTAAGGTCCCCTGCAGTGTTAGAAATATTTATCAACACACATTTTCAACCTTTGTGAGAAATAACAACAAAGGTACCAGCATCACAGAGATAAGAAGAATCTCCCTGTTTTCAAACATTTCAAACACAGGAAATTGAAACCATGACTAATTTTATATGAAAGGTTATTTACAGCAAACTAATTTTAGTAAGACGTACTTTATGTTTGCCATCATTTGTGAGTGAATAGCACCATAGTCCCAGAAAATGTTTCTACTACTTATATCCAAAAAATTCTTGTTGTGACTGAGGTTAGTGTGGTTGTAAGTTATAATATTTTTATATTGCCTTTGTCTCTTGGTTTGCTTTAAAGTGTGCAATTCAATATAATACAGACAGGTTGAGATGCTATACAAAATGAGGCCATTTTTTTCTCCCGAATGTTTAGGGTTTATATTGTGACACCGTTACTGCCATAGAGTGGATAAAATATTCCAGGTACTATGTTTTAAGTGATATCTGGATATTGTCATAAGGCAAAAATGAGAATGAAGTTGGAGAAAGAAATGGAAGACAGACATTTGTATGGTATTATGAGGGGATAGCTGCAGTTACTGATGGGTGCTGTCCCAGTCCTACAAAAAAAGACAGAGCAAAGATAGAAATACAATAAGAAAGTCAGGGTTGATCAATGCTGCTCCTTCCTTACCATTGTGTGTGTGTGTGTGTGTGTGTGTGTGTGTGTGTGTGTGTGCACATATGTATGTTTATATTTTTTGGGTATACTTATGTGTGAATGCATGTTAAGATCAAAGAAGAACCTCAAATATTCCTTCTATACTTCTATCTGTCTATCTATCTATCTATCTATCTATCTATCTATCTATCTATCTATCTATGATCATCAATGTGCTTGCCTGTCTGTCTGTCTGTCTATTTATTGAGGGGTATAACCTCTCTAATTCACCTGACTGGCCAACAGTTTCTGTAGATCTGCCTGCGTCTGAATTATCAGCACAGACATAGCACACACCTCCATGGCAGGCTTTTCACCAGGACTCTGGACACTGAAATCAGGTATTCTGCTTACAAGGCAAACACTTCACCAAGTGAGTTATCATTCCAGCCCTTCTTTTTCCTTCTTTAATATTGTAAAAGAAAAAGAAATAATGGCATTTTCCTAATAACAGTGACCGAGAAAAAGCACATTCAGAAAAGATGTAGTAGAAAACATTGCCACATTCTCCTAGTAATGTTTAGGCTTCAGCCAGGTGAGTTTTGCAGTGAATGGCACATTTTATGCATAGATGTATTTGAGATTGTCTCTGCAGCATGATGGTGGCTTAGCATTGCAAATGGCAACTGATTTGCTAAACTATATTTTTTTTTTTTTGCTCTTTGAAATAGCTTATGTTTCACCACATTGGGCAAAAGCATATTTCATATGGTCCTAATCATTTTATGTGTGTCTTGAATAATTATTATAAAATATTATTAAATATTGGCAGGTGCAACTATATTACTTTTCTTGATGTTCATTAATTCTAAGGGGAATATAACAAGTATATGGACCCACAGAAAGAGAATATTAAATATTTTAATCCATGTTCTAAATTTTGCACAATTACTTTTTTAATTTATACTTAAGAGAATTTCTTAATATTACAGAACAGTCATAATTTTCTTTTATTGAAAATAGATTTTTCTCATATAATATTTCCTGATTACAGTTTTCCTGCCCTCTACTCTTTCCAATTCCTCCCCACCACCCCTTTCTTCTAAATTCCCTCATTTTCTGTTTCTCATTAGAAAAGAATAGGTTTCCAAGAGATAACAATCAAATATGAAAAAGTTAAAATAAGACAAAACCAAAACCATTACCATGAGGCTGAACAAGGTAACCCACCAAAAGGAAAAAAAAAATGCCCTAAGATCAGGCACAAGAGTCAAAGACTCGCTTATTCACACAATCAGGAGTCCCATAAACACACTAAGCTGAAAGCTATAATATACTCAAAGGAACTGGTGTAGACCTGTATCAGCTATGTGTTGTTTGCTGGCCCATTCCATGGACTATCATATTAACCTTGATTTATTGATTCAGAGGGCTTTGTTCTCCTGGTGTTCTTCTTCTGCCTCTGGGTCTTACCTTCTTTCTTTCTTCTTTTCCCCAGGATTCTGATGGCACCAATAAGGAAGCATCACATTTAGAACTGTGTTCTAAAATTACTCTCTCTCTCTCTTTCTCTCTCTCTCTCTCTCTCTCTCTCTCTCTCTCTCTCTCTCTCTCTCTCTCTCTCTCTCTCTCTCTCTCCCTCTCCATACTGCCTGCCTTTGGGTCTCTATGTTTGCTCCCATCTGCTGCAGGAGTCTCTCTAATGATGACTGATTAAGGCAGTGCTCTACAACAGAATGTTATTAGGAGTTGTTTTATTGATTTTTTTTAATCAGTAGTGTTTGGTCTTCCCTTAGATCTAGTTCTTGGCCACTCAAGCAGTGATGGGTATGGGTTCCATCTTATGGGGCCTCTGATGGCTCCTTTGGCCCATCCACGGGTTGCAGATGGAATCCCCAACTTGGGTGCCTTTGGGGATTGTGCACACACATGCCCTCTCACTTTCTGCAGGTTGCAGGTGTCAGTGCTGCCCAGTGTGGTCAAACTTTTTTATAATTTTAAGAAAACTGAAAAAGATCTTAGATTTCACAAAAAAAGCATGTCTAAATTTGATGTTTTAATTTATTGAAATTCATAATTTGGCAGAAAAGAGACTTTTTAAATAGATTTATTTTAAAAGGAAAATGCATATATGAGCTAAAAATAGATTATATTAAAATCATGGTAATCTAATATTTAAAGAATAAAGACTCTCCAGAGGATAATTGAATAGGATGTGAAAAAAAAACATAATTACAAAAGATGTTAGACATCATTGCTTTTGTTTTTAAATTTGTTAGTTATCTTCGGTTACTTTTATATAAGTTACATATATTCTGATAAGTTCACTTACCATTAAAGGTGGTAGTTAAGAGTCAACCACATTAAGTCAATGGAAGCCTAAAGGGATTTTCTGATGTTAATTTAGAAATACGTTCCTAAAATATACTTACTGCCAAGCAGGTGAGCCAGGCTAAAATGTCCATACATGTGTGGGGAATGTTGCACTGCTTCTCTATATCAAGGGGTCTCTGCTGAGTTCCATTGATGAAAAAGGGACCTTGCTATGACCCTCAGGCTTAAGGGTAAGCAAATGCATATAAGTGACTAAAACTAACCTGGTAAGATTTTTTCTGCAGATTTGATGGTTTAAAGAAACTGGCTGTCTAGTTGAAATGCTGCATAAAAATGCAAGCTTAAAGCTGCTCAGAGCCCATAGTATAAAGACAAAATCTATGCCAAAATTAGAGATAGCTTTGGTAACATTGCTTGAGCTACTTCCTAAAGATAGTAAGAGGTCTACCAAGGATCATGTTACAACATTGAATTCCCTTTCCACTTTTGCCAGTGCAAACTAGACATGAGTCTGAGGTTTCCCAAATCTCACACTTTGATAAAGGGTAGGAGGAAGAAGCATACAACTAAAGAACCAGGAAGACAAATTGTATAAAGGTCGTTGGTGTCAAATTTATTTCATTTCAAATTCTAAATTTTCTGATGTTTGGGATTTTTAAGGAGCAAAAATAAATGTTGGAAATTTGCATTATTTTATGGTATCTAGACTATCCTCTCTGTCCTCTCAAAAAGACAACCAAGCAACCATATGAACCAAAAAAGAATAGCCTCATCCTACATCATTGGTAAAAATCTTATCTTTTTGTCATTCTAGAAATATTAGTCAATTTCAGTCTCTTTCAGTTTTTATCAATATCAAAATTGAACAGACTAACAGAAAGATAGCCTGTTGTCCTTTTGTGCCTTGAGAAATGATGCAGGAAAAGAGAGCACTGATCATTGGAAAGTGAAAACTCGGGTGTCTTGAGACGCATTATGGTTTTATATACCAAGTAGAATTCAAATCTTACTCGTGTCCTGAAATTGCCCTGCACAATTACCTATATTCTGATTTGGATGTTAATTTTTAACCACTATTCCATAAAACTAAAGTATTCATACATTCAGCATTTATTCACTTACCGGATGTGAGTGAAAATTATATTTCACAAACCACGGGAAGACATTTAGTTTATTGATGGCATATAGTTACTACAATGAGGTAGCAATGGCAAGAGTAGAATATCAGTCATATAGGAAATCACATAAATTTATGTTTGGCAATGGCCTACTTAACTAAAGAATCTCTGACACCACCCTCAGATTCCCCATGCTCTTCTCTAGAGTAATAATGGTACAGAAATCACACTAAGTTCTACTTGGTAGATGTACTATATGTACGGTGAATAAATGATGGGAACTCAAAACTTTATGAAGCAGATATATTCACTGTTGGCCAATAAAGGACAGCCTGTTAGGGAATAAATTTTGTACCTGCCTCCTCAAAATCTAATATGATATGATATTTGAGGTTAGGAGATTAGAGAGGTGACTGTTAAAATACAGATCTCAGGGAAGGAGTGCAATTTATTCTTCTATCACATACTACATCCTGACCAATGTTTACCTTCTTAATTCTCCCCTCACTTTCTCCCTCCTAACTCTACTGTCCTCCAGATCCACTCACTCATCCTCCAGTTACCATCAGAAGAAAGGCAGGCTTCCCAAGGACATCAACCAAGCATATCATAATAAGGTACCATAAGACTAGGAAAAGTCCCTCATATTAAGGGTGAATGAGGCAACCCAGTAAGGGGTCCCAAAAGCAAGCATAGGGTCAGAGATAGGTCCATGCTTTGACTAGGTCCTTGGCATTTATGTTATGATTGTGTAGCATGGTGTTATTGTAGGAATCCTAACAGAAGCAATCTGTGTTTTAATAAGACAAGATAAAGACAAGAACTAATATGATCACTGTGTAAGGGCTCAGGACAATAATATAAATTACAAAGAAGGATTTCATCAGGAACCAAATTGGCAGGAACCTTGATACTAGATTCTTTGACCCTTAGAACTATTAGAAATGAATGTTATTTTACACCCTCCCCAAACATTGGCAGTGTATATTAGCAACCTGACTTAAGACAGAGTGTCATTTCAATGAGATAGGACTCAATATCTATGTTGTATAGGATCACTAATATAACCAACATTAAAATAAGTTGCCATTTATTTCTACATCTGATGAGCCTTTCTTCTTTGTATAATTCAAATAAAAAATACCAATCCCATTCACTGAACACTTAAATATATTTGTTGCATTTATTAACCAACAAACTGGTCCTGTCATGGGAAGGAAGGTATGCCTCTGTTTACAGAAATATCTACACATTTCTGTTTCTCACAGAAATCATCCACTTAATTTCTGCCATATTTTATGCCGGTGTCCAGAAAATCGTGTTGATTAAAAAAGAAAATCAAAGATTTCTGATGGGAAGTCTGTTCCAAAGAGCTTCTTTGAGACAGTTTCACTGATTCTCTAGGACCAGAAAACCCCCAACTACACAGGCTCTATCTAGTGCTCATTTTCTGCACAAACAAACAAAGAAACAAACGAACATCTATTTCTCTTCCCATTCAGAATAAATGAGCACACGCACGTGCACACACACACACACACACACACACACACACACTAACACAAATTAGGTAAAGTGCTTGTTGGATTGTTTAAGCTGTATGAAGGCCTGGAATTTGCTTTGCTTCTAGGGGATAACACTATTTTATCTAGACAGACAATATAGGCCATGAAAAGGCATTGGATTAGAATACAGACATTAAAACAATTAGGGGGAAATGTGTGCCTATCCTGTGTTTACTGCTTACACATCTTTTCAATATTAGCTGTGCATGAGAACCAGGATCAATAAGGAAAAGACAGGTTTCTCTGTAAAGGGACCAGGCTAATATTGTATTTAAAGCATTTGGAATAATAACAGGTTCCTTGGGGGCATGGATTCTGTGTATGTATTGCTCTTTAGATCTGCCTGGGGATGGGCGCATCAGTCTTTTCTCTGAAAAGGTAGGTCTGTTTTCAGAAATTTCTTTATATTGAGCTGTCATTTACCTCTCTCAGCTTCCACCTTTGGGTCTACGTTCAGCTGTCTGGAAGCACTCAAAATCCATTGCAGCACTCACACATGCTGTGTCTGTGCATCTGAAGACAACTATCATTCTCAGAAGCAACTCAAGTGCCTCCCGGGGTCATCTACAGAGAATCATTTTCAGAATGTTTAGAAAGATGGCATATTCCTAGTTTTGTAGTGTACTTTGTTTATGTCAACAAAGCAGTTACTCCTTTCCAAACAAATGTTAGCTGAAACTTAATGAAAGGAGAATTTTCTTAGCATTGCCTTTTGAAGGTGTTCTAAACATCTGAGTAATTTTGGCAGTTTGTATTCCTAAGGGCAAAAAGTGGCCATAAGAGTGTCACTTTAGTATCTTGCAACACTCAAAAGTAGATTGTATTGCCTCTGAGTTACAGTTAAGCTATTTGGACAAGATACAAATATTTCACAGCTGTTGTGTAGCAGAGAAAGGATCTGAATTTAGATCTTTGGAATCAAACTCTATAGCCCCAAGCAGTGAAGCAGATCTCTTGCCTCGTGTGGACTGTAAAATCCTCAATTTGACTCAAATGGTCTTAGAATCCTCCTCACAATTACCATGGACAATACAAAAATCTGATAATCAGTAAAATAAATGGATTGAATGATGATTCGAAATTTGGAGACATCACAGCTTTGTATCTGTAGAAAGCAAAGGCTCTAGAAAAGGCCAGTGGCTGGTGGAATTAAGCATATGGTCTTTTACAGTCATTGTGAAACAGGATAGTAGGCACATAATTGGGTTTTCTTCTCACTGATACTGAAACTTAAGAATAAAGAAAAGTCTCTCTGAAAAAAAATCTTATAACTTTATTTGTCTGTATGTGAAATTAAATCTATTTGTTTTCTCCTAAGTTTCTGGAGTTTTAAGCTTTAATTATTTTATTTTATGTATATAAAATAAAATGCATATATTTCTGTATAACAACTGTGAGTCTGGTGACTGCAAAGGGTAGAAGAAGGCATTCTATCACCTAAAACTGTAGTTCTGAGCTGTCATCTGTATGTGAGGAGTCAAATTCAGGTCTTCTGGAAGAGAAAACAGTGACCATAACCACTGGGCTACCTCTATAGCCTCAAGTTATGATATTTTTACTTGTCAACATCTGGCAACTTAAAATTTCCCATAGAGCAGAAAACTTTCCAACCGAAAACATAAATCTATCGCATTATATCAAAAACAGTTGATATGTACTCACTGATAAGTGAATATTAGTCCAGAAACTTAGAATACCCAAAATACAAGATACAATTTGCAAAACACATGAAACTCAAGAAGAACAAAAACCCAAGTGTGGACACTTTGCCCCTTCTTAGAATTGGGAACAAAACACCCATGGAAGGAGTTACAGAGACAAAGTTTGGAGCTGAGACGAAAGGATGGACCATCTAGAGACTGCCATATGCAGGGATCCATCCCATAATCAGCCTCCAAACGCTGACACCATTGCATACACCAGCAAGATTTTGCAGAAAGGACCCTGATATAGCTGTCTCTTGTGAGGCTATCCCGGGCCTGGCAAACACAGAAGTGGATGCTCACAGTCAGCTATTGGATGGAACACAGGGCTCCCAATGGAGGAGCTAGAGAAAGTACCCAAAGAGCTAAGGGGTTCTGCAACCCTATAGGAGGAACAACGATATGAACTAACCAATATTCCCGGAGCTCATGTCTCTAGCTGCATATGTATCAGAAGATGGCCTAGTAGGCCATCATTGGGAAGAGAGGCCCCTTGGTCTTGCAAACTTTATATGCCTCAGTACAGGGGAATGCCAGGGCCAAGAACTGGGAGTGGGTGGGGAGGGGAGTGGCGGGAGGGTCTGGGGGGGCATTTGAAATGTAAATGAAGAAAATACCTAATTAAAAAAAATAAACTAAAAAAAACAAAACAAAACAAAACAAAAAGAATGGGCCTCCGGAGGCTCACAGATTAGAATACTTAGTTCCCAATTGGTGGAAATGTTTGGGAAGGAGGTGGGCTTTGAGGTCTGCAAAGCTCATCCTATTCCTAGTTAGCTTTCTCTCTGCCTCCTACTGTGGATAAAGAAGTGAGCTCTCAGCTCTTCCTCACAGCAGATGTTCCTGCCTGCTGCCATGCTCCCTTCCATGATGGTTATGGAGTACAACCCTTGAAGCTGTGAGCCCTAATAAATGCTTTCTTTTATTTTAAAAAAAAATAAAATTAAAAAAAAAGTTACTTTTCAATACTTCAGCTGTAAGACAAATTAAAAAGTACCATGGCAGAAAGTATCACAAGAGTCCAAAAGCAATGGGGATCTATTGGCAAGTACTCACATTCACTTATTTCTTATAAAATCTGATGGGGCCTTGGACTTTAATTTGTATTTAGAGTGAACTTAAAATGAATTGTTTTCCTTCTCTAGTTATGAAATTAGAGTAATAATTTCTTTAAGATAATTCTCTAAGTTTCCCTACCATGGACCAGCCTAAGCTTAAAGAGGCTTTTTTGAGGAAGGAGTATTTGGGAGTGGTGAAAAGAAGGACTTGAAGTTAATCTTAGGGTACAAGCTGACAGTATTGTGTTTTGCTCAAGACAGCTCTACAGAGATCTGCAGGCAGCTTTGTTACATACAGACCAAAGCCCAGTCTTTTATTTACATATCATTTCAGCCATTTACTCCAGGTTCCCTTTTGATTATCCCATGAATCAGCATTTTATGACCTTAGCCCCATGAATCTAAGAAGACAGCCTTTGTAATCACAGACAGTAAGTTAGCCGGGTGGCACTGCATACCATGCCTAGGCCTAAAATAGCTCTGCCCCAGACTGACTGTGAACTCAGGTATCTCACTTGCCTTTGTAGGCATAAACAATAAATTTTGCTGGGTGGGATCTTGTCCTGCAATCACCACTCCCCAAATCTCTTTATCTCCTTCTTTAATATCTTTCTGACAAGATAGGCTGGACATAGTGCATTTTTCTTTGTTCTTTTAGGCCCACAAAGCCCCTGATATAATTCATATTGCATCCTTACATTTTACATAATTGAGAAATTATCCATTTTTACACTCGTGTTTTCAGAATTCTTTCCCATATCCGCAAAGGTCATAGCATTTACCATTTTGCTACAGCATACCCCTGCCTTCCAGGCTCTTATTGCTCCTAATTATAACTTTACCAATAACCTTGGCAGGCAGAACATCTGCCAAAGGATGAGCATGAAGTAAATTATATACATTCATATACAAACAAGCCTCATGCCTGGCAACTGTCAACACTCGTGGAGAGCAACATACTACAGGTTCTGCTCTACTTAAGAACCATGTCTTAAGTCCCTCCCACAGTCGTGCAGGACTCTGCACTTTCCTTTGAGAGACTAGAAAACAAATCAGTAATTGAACTGAAAAGCTCTTGGTCCTGTGAAGGCTCTATGCCCCCAGTGTAGGGGAGTGCCAGGGCCAGGAAGCTGGAATGGGTGGGCTGGTGAGCAGGGGGATGGGGAAGGGGATGAGGGAGGGGATTCTCAGAGGAGAAACCAGGAAAGGGGATAACATTTGAAATGTAAATAAAGAAAATATCCAATAAAGTCAAAAAATAAAACAACAACAAAAACAAAAGAAAGGTGTCAAATGTCAACCAGTATGCTAGACTCCTAGGTGAGATAAAAACTAGTTGTTTATAACATTTGCATCTCTATCAATAAAAGCTTCAAGACCAAAAAAGAAAGAATCATGAGCCTCACTAAAAGCTTCAAAGAATAGAAAGAGCTAAGAATATCTTCACGTGGAGTAAGATAGGGAATGACATCAATTCTCCCATATAAGCACCCCAAGCTTGAAAAGAGAAACGTCAGTCTGTCTGAAATTAACTATATCTTCTCGACCTAATTATTTTGAAAACACAAAATTGAAGGTAAAATTTTGTATCAGACTCAAATTTTAAAACCCCAGAAAACTATTTTGTTATCAGTTGTAGAGCATTTCTTTGGTTTCTTCTTAATCTTTATTGTGAAATTGAATATGGAAACTCATTAAAAATTGTAATGTTTCTTGTTGGTATAGGTATGGATTTTAAATGGGTCTGAGATATCATCTCAGATCTTATACCTTCAAAGTGGATGATATTAAATGTGAAGATGGTATTGATGGAAGTGGTAAAGACAGGTATTTCACGTGAATTTTGGATGCTTTTTTGGAAAGATAGGTATTATAAATTCTCATATAGGTACTTGGGTGCACAAGTACCTATAGGTCATATTGTTGAATATTTCCCTCACTAATACATGGCTGAAATTAGTATTCATCTGTATCTAGCAAAATTGTAATTATTTTTCCATTAATAAAGATTATCATGTTAAAAACTAGAAGTCCCTCTATTTCCAAATGAGTAAAAATAACTGCAAAATGATCATAGTGGTTTTCTTTGTCAAGTGTCCTTTAAAAGCTGAAAGTTATTCTACATGCTTTCTGAACATAATGATGAAGTATAAAGCTATTTTTTTTAGAAGTCTATTGAATTCTAGAAGTCAACACTGGCTAACTTCTGAAGTTGAAAGCAGTAATTGGAGCCTGTTGTGTCTGACAGCAAAAAGCTTTCTTCAAACAGTATGTTATAATGCAGTTAAATGTCGGATATATAAAAGCAGCTTGTATGGGTCACTGCTTTAAACAGTGACATAAAGTTCCTACGGGACTTTGTGATCGCTACATATCAAATGGTAGATGAAGGTAGGTGGCTCTTTGTTCCAGTTTTTACTTGGCTTTGTATCTCTAGCTTCATTTCTTCCTGATTCAGTAACTGCATCTTACTGTAAAATATATTCACTGATTATATTTTTCTTTCTTTCATCCCTGTAATGAAAAGTTTCTCACATGGTTAAACAAAAATGTAACAGACCATAGATCAATGTTAATTATTAATGAAGTATACAATTTTGTATCCTAGTCTCATTGCTTCCTTGGGATTGTCATATCATTCTGTGAAAATGATTCCCAACTGTAATACTGTTACCTCTTTGGAGGTATCTCACATTTTCATAATTTGTGAAAATCAAGAATGATACTTTGTCATGGATTCTAAATGTAGAAATAGACAGTAAGGGATTTGTTCTGTATTTTAGAAAACATATTTAAATTAATCGTAAAATGTTCTGTTATAGTCCAAAGAGAGGTGGGAGGAGTATTGTGCTTACACTTTAAAGAACAACAAAGACAGTCAAAATAACTTTAAATCTGTAACTATGGTAAAAATCAGGGCAGAGGGTTTACCAGATGGCAAAGCCTCATGAATGATAAGGGGGCAGGCAGAAATTCTGTACCCTTGATTACCTTGGAAGACGTGTGTGTGTGTGTGTGTGTGTGTGTGTGTGTGTGTGTGTGTGTGTATCATATATATGGCATATATATGTATACATATACATATACACACTTTTATCTGTCAAAACTCTATATAAGACTTCATATTAAAGATGGGGAGATGGAGTTAGGAATTTAGGCAATAACAATCTTTAACCTATGAAATTTGTATGGTCAGGGGAATAATATATGTAAACTGAAAGTCTACAAACTAGAATGTCATTTCATTTTATTTATAAATGAGAAAGCAATTTTAAGTTGATTTTACCTTCATGATCCTGGGTTCCTATGACCTTCCACTAGGGTATCGTTAGGTTACCAGGGGTTATACTCTTAGGTTAAAGTGTCTTTTATTTGCAGTTACAATATAACTACTGTGAGTATATATTTGCAGCTGCCCTGCTGCATCCAGAAGGTACTTTTTCCTTGTAGTCATAGTCCCTTCCTATGCCTATTAAACATATTTACTCCCTTCTTTCCACAGTGATATCTGAGACATGGGAGAAGAAGATGTGTTCTAGATGTTCTATATAGCACTGAGCATTCTGTAATTTCAGATTTTCTTCACCTTAACCAGTTGTACATCTCTGTGTTAATCTCTATCTAGTGCAAATAGCTGATGAGAATCTAAATGAACATAATCTATGGCTTCATGATATGTTACTAATAGCTAGTTTAATGCTATACACATTTAGTAATATGATAGTAATAGGTTCTCTCCTAGGGCCTATGACCTATCTAGTTGTCTAGACATGGGTTCTAGGATTGATGATGACAGATATCTTTTCAAATTGTGGAACAAGCCATAAGAGTGTGTGTGTGTGTGTGTGTGTGTGTGTGTGTGTGTGTGTGCGTGCGTGTTCATGCTACCACAGTAGCAGTTTTCCACTTGACTTTCTCTTTTCAAGGTTTTTCTCTCCTCGTATCTCTTCTATTCCCAGGCCCTTCTATATTCACTTGCTATACTCGTGAGTCTTTGGAATTCTTTATGCCAGTTTGTTCTGTCTCTCCTTTCTTGGAAGATTCTTCCCATGATATTTTAAAATGAAATTGATGGAAAGTAGCACAATTAGATCTACAATATTACACTCAATTATTTCAGCATTAACTTATACTTAGTGGGTATTATATGTGAATAAATAATAACAGCTAAATATATTAATGATTATAATGTTATCATATGATATTTAATTAGTATATAATGAATTATTTTAAACTTCAAGAAAAAAACGTACCCACTGGTGTAAGTTGATAACTGGTGTTATTGAGATGTCTCAGTGGGTAGAGGTACTGACTTCCAATCCTGATAATGAGAGCACAATGCTTGGGAAAAACATAGTAGAAAGAGAGGACCAAACTTTGCATGTTGTCCTCTTTTCCCCACATGCCACCTGTTATGCACATTATGTGTCCATACTCAATGTAAATAAGAAAACAAATAAATGTCATGATAAGATTATCTATAGACTCAACTGAGCAGACATGCATGCAATGTTTTTAAGTATATTTAAAACAATATTTTCCCTCAGTGTAATGTGTAATGGTGCTAGACAAAGCTTAAAGCAGTTACATTTAACATTATACATAAAGAATAATAAATTTAAGTAGCTTGTGTGCACAGTGAAAGGAGAACAAAGAATGACCTTTCTAAAGATGTAAAATAGGAAATTGATTTTTATCCCAATTATATTGTTGCGTTTGTTACTAAAGTTATGAAAATATGGCCCAATATATAGAATTTAAATAATAGCTAACCTTCTGGTGCTTGATGGATAGGACATAATTTGATACAGACAGTGAAAGTTTCCTTAGGGAAAGGCCATATTCTACTCCTTTGAGGTGTTTCAGATCTGTATTGGAAAGGCAGGGTGAAATAAGTCATTATCTATTTATTTTACTTTTATAAGGCTGCCTTGGATTTTAAAATACCTGAGTCCCTGCAGAGTATGGATTTTATCTGTCTCCACATTAGTTATAGGGGCTCAGTTTACCCAAATTTGAAGAGATGTGCATGACCATTAAAAAGCGTGATGGACAGCCCTGCATTGCATATCCCATATCTGTTCTACACAATATTGTCTTGTAAAACACATGTGTTTCTATGTTCCTTCCATTACTAGTTATTAGGCACTTGATGTTTTCCAGAAACTTAAATAGGTGTCTTTATTTAGATTTGAGCATATAAGGTTCGTTACATTTGAAATTAATTTAAGATTTAAGGTTGTGTATTCTCCCAACCTGTAACATGATTGCTTACCAAAGTGGTACAATAGTAAGTTTGTTACCACTAATAAGCATTTGTGGACCTCTTACATTATACCTGACTGTCTGATACTGTAGTAACAACCATTCATTGTTTTTTTTTTCATCATTTTGCTGCCATTTGAAATCTTTTCTTTGGAAAATGGCAGTAATTTGAGTGGTCATTTAGATCTTTAAAAAGAGAGGGAAAGAACCTGAGTTAGTCATTGATCCCTAGAGCAACTTCTTAAACATTATAATTAACTGTCATTGACTTGGGTGTAAAAGGCATTCATGTTGACCAGCTCATTCGCTGTTTTGGTACTCAAAATTAGAGCAAATTCTCTATGAAGAACCAATGTAGGCATTGTGCATTGATTTATTAATTGAATGATAAAAATTGGTGAACATTGTCTAATGAGATGATATTGTATCTAATGATACAAATATCCATTTTAAGCACTCACATGGACCCACACATGCATACACACACTTACACATATTAATAATGAATTCAGAACATTCCCCGTAGTCTTTCTTTTAGTTTCATTTCAGTAGTAAATTCTGATCTACACTATAAATTCATTACTTATAATGGTAAGAACATGGTTATGTAGAAAATGTGAGTCTTCTGGAAGGTTCAGCTGTGCACTGTTATATGTGGGGCCATTAGAGAATATGTACTATGTGCTAAGCTCATGGGTGACATGAATTATACATGAATAAATAGAAAAGCTAAACTCACAACTTTTTCGATAGTTCCTCAGGGCCCTTAGGAACCCACGCTGTGTTTCTGCTCTTTCCCTACAAGTTTCGTTTTGTGAGTGGTTCCTTTTATATGCCTCCTCTATGGCCTCTGCCTTATCACAACCCTGCATCTCCCTTATGTCCCATGATGCTCTCTTCTTATGTGAATCATTATAAAATGGCATCAATGCAAATACTGCTTCCTGGCTGTGCTTTCAAAAGTCTTTTCACATAGCTAGCTATGTTATCACACCTCTGTTCTGAGTATCATTAAATCTGTGGTCAAAAATTTTTTGGCCAAAATACTTGTCCCCCTTTATCTATAAGTTTTTCTTTATCACCCATGATACTTATAAGCACATGAATTCTATGTAAAACAATTTTTCATGTACTTTAAGGTCAGTTTGCCTTACATTCTTGAATCTTCTCTAATTTGAATACAATATGATATAGGATGGTAGCATGTATTTCACGGGGTCAACATAATTCTTTTAGGGAATGGAAGCTGAGCCTCTACATATATTTTATGTTCTTTTCAACCCATTGGTCTCCTCTTTTTCTTCTATTTTCCACCTATTCTTATGGCTCCAATTTAACAAGTATATGAAGCACTGTAATAGCAAATGTTCCTTATTTAGAGCAATTTAGGATGAACTTAATGGTGTCTTCACTGGGCCCTGCAGTATTCCTGGGTTCAATATCCATTCATAGAATAGATAACTGGCAAATACTATAAAAACTGGATTTCTATTAAAATGTGCAAACACTTTTTGCTTGTATATTCTCATGCATCGCATTAGATGTTATAACCAGTCTAGAGATGAGTTACAGTATGCAGAAAAATGTGAGCATGTTCTGAGCAAACACTGCCTGGGTTTATTCAGTGGACTTGAGAGTTAATGGTTATTCCCACTTTGCAGAGTGAGAATCCAGTTGTGTAATGACCCGAGGGATAATTGCCAACAAACTTACTTAAAGTAAAACTGCACTTGTAGTGTTTCATAAAGTAGTTAGAACCATATAAAATTTGCTCCCTGTGTTTGCCTGCACTGCTAGCAAATATGAGAACCAGAGTTCAAACTTTCTTTTTTTTTTAGGTTTTATATGCATTAATTTATTAAACAAAGATTTTTTTACATATTAATAACATTTGTAAAGTTTCTTAGTATTTAAAAATTACATTTTTTTCTTTTCATAATGATGGTGGAACAGGAGAAATATGAGCAAACTATGCACACAAATGAAAACTTTTTTTTCCATTTTTTATTAGGTATTTACCTCATTTACATTTCCAATGCTATCCCAAAAGTCCCCCATACCCACCCACCCCCACTCCCCTACCCACCTTCTGTTCTCAAATCATGGCTGTTGGTGAACCCCCACTGTCTCTTCTCTGATCTCTACCAAATCTTTCTCTATTTCTATTCTTCTCTTTAAAACACAAAAAGTTTTGACATAACTTTGCAACTCAAGTCACACAGATTCCTATAATATTTTTTTAATCCAAACTCCTTGGCAGGACATTCAAGACAACTGAAATCTGATCTCAGTTTAATATTCAGGTTCCATCTCCAGTGTTCTTGGCATGGATGTGCACTCCAGCCACCCTGGGCCTTCCTCCAATCTCAGCAAGAGCTCTTTGTGTCTGTCTCTGTCATTGATCCAGCTGTTCACTCGGCTTGGAATATTTTTCCACTCTTTATCTTTCTGCCATAATTTTAGTTTCTTAAGACATAAGAAAATAGAGATAAAGCACAGATAAAAGAGACAAAAAAAATCATGATAAGAATTTCGAATGCTGTTATGTAGCAGAGAGCAGAAAATCGGATTAAGTCATATCATATACACATCTTATAGCCACTCATTGCCTTTCGGTACACACGTAAATTTTTAAATCACTATGTTAGCCTCTTTTGTGAAGTCTTCTATTATGATATTTTAGTAAAAAAAATAGTATTTTAAACAGCATTTTTAGCTATATAGAATAATCAGAAACTCCGTACCTCTAACTCATGTGCATACGTTTTCTGAATTAGTAATGTCTGTTATTAGTGTGGTGTATTTAATTGTTAGTAGGTGGACCAGTATTGATACATTATTACTAATACCCAGTTTATATTATGGTTTTGTATTCAATGCACTGAATTTGAAGGAGTCTGGGGAATTGTACCATGTCATATCTGTTATCATATTTTGTGCAGGAGTTTTATCATTCTAAAAAACTCTACAATTCTATTTGCTACTTATTAAAACATGAAAAGGTTTTTTTAAATTGTATTTTGCTGTAATGCAGCAGGGTTATGATTAATTCCTTTTCCCTCTTCCGCATTGTATATTTCTATTTTTTTATGGAGGTATGGATTCTCTCTGAAGAAATCATTTGTGTCATTCAAAATTCCTTATTATTTTATATATTCTTCCCTGTGGTGTTGATAATGTAGACATACATCTATATATCCATCTCTTTATCTACATACATTTTATAAATAATGCATTAATGTATTCTAATTTTTAAACTTGCACACTGCAGTAGAAGTGGAGATTTTATGTCCATCTCTTTAGTCACTGTATCTTGCCCAGAGGGAACCATTCTTCTCCTTTTATTTACATGTGTCCAGGAATTTTCCCCAAACATTTCTCTATAGGCAACATATCTATAAATTTATAATATTTATATGATCACACTTGTTTAGCAACTTGTCTTATTCACTCAAACTCTGGGTGTTACTGTTATTTTTACCTACCTTCTGCTGCTACATTATTCCATATTATGAATTATTTATATTATTTGAGCCACTTCTCTGTTGATGAAAATTTATGTTCTCTTCAAATTTTTATTTATATGGACAAGCCAGCAATGAATATCCTCGTTATGCTGCTTTGTGCACTTGAATTGTGCTGTTCTAGGATATCTGATCTCATAATTCCAGTACATGATCTCGTTGACCTCACAACCCCGTTCTGTATGACTTCCACAGGATCGGTTCTGCCAATGTCTACATAATCCACACACAATGTCATATGAATAAATGCTAGATACATGAACTCGTTAAAGAGCTGGGATTTCATTAGGGATATTTCAGCTTGGCTTGCTATGTTCTCTGAGGTTATTTAAGATTTTATAAATGATTTTCAGTGGCCAGACATTAAAACATGAATTCTAGTTACAGGAATGAGCTGATTAGTTGATGATTGTATCTGTCGTTCTGTGTTTGTCACCATTAAGTTAGTAACATTCTAATGCTAAGTATTCTTTACTAACGATATGTTCCTCCATACAGTAAGTGTATGTAATAAATCTTGGTCTTGTTTTTAACCATCTCTAGACTCTACATCAGAAGAGAAGGACTGACCAGCATCTGCAGTAATGTAATCTGCTTAACAGTGACCCCTGTTGGAAACATATTACATAAAATCCGCCACAGCTCTGTTCTAGTGAATTTCTAGACTCACGTTTGAGAATCATGAGATAGAAATAATGTTGGATGAATTCCATGACAATTAGGGATAAAAATACAGATAAAGTGGCAAGCCTTGAAGTGTTTAATTGGCCTAGTTTAACTGAGTGGTCCTGAAAAGTTCACTGCTCATCAATGGTCCTTTTGTGTAGCCTCACTGAAAAATTTTACTCAGCAAAATTTCTGGCCTTCTGCATGGAATCAGATAAATGTGAGCTAACGTGTTCAAGTGTTAAGTCAGCCTCGCTAGCCTCTGTGGGCTGTTCATCTGAGAACGCAGATGGAGGTGGCTGCACTTCTCCTTCACCAATTCTCCAGTTTCCATTAGGTGTATCCCCAAAGAGTGTGGGCTCTTTGCTCCTCTTTTTCAGTTCTGCTTTGTTTGACATGACTACAACTATTGATTAATTCAATAAAACTACACCTGGTGGGGGGTGGAATCAGCATATGAACCTCAGCACCATAGACGTTCCTTTAAAATGTCTAGTGTTTATTTCAGTCTTCAAGTTGCCCTATTTGTATTTTGATACTTATATATATTTTTATCTATAATATGATCTTTGAATGTGTTGTTGTTGTTGGTGGTGGTGGTGGTGGTGGTGGTGGTGTGTGCACGTGTGATCAGGATGGGGTGTGAACATACGTGTACAGCAGCCCATGCATATGTATTTGCATGTGTGTGGTTGGTAGCCTACCCCTGGTGTCATTCTTCAGAGTAGTGTACCCTGTTTTTTGGAGACAAACTTCCTCAACGACCTGAAACTCACTGTTAAAGCCAGTCATTTATGCTGGAGAGACAGGTATGAGTTTGAGAACATTTCTTTCTGAGAACAGTCTCTTCCAGAGGACTGAAGTTTAGTTCTCACCCATCAGGATGGATTGTAATCACTTATAGCTACCTATGAAGGGGATCTGATCGCTTCTTTCCTGTGTGCACTTGTACACACGTTACACACATACATGCTACACACACACACACACACACACACACACACACACACACACAAATAAATCTCAAAAATATTTTATAACAAATATTATAAATATACTATTGCATAACAATTTTAACTCATATATTTAAAGTTGCAGCTATTAAATTTTATACAGGAAAAATGAGGTGTGGTGGGCCTTGTTGTAGCCCTTCCTTGTTCCTGCTTGGTGACCAAACCTGAGGAAATAACCCTGTTTTTAATATCATGATTCTTGACTCTGAACATGGAGTTTGAAACTGGGTAATATCAATAAGCCAATATTAACCAATATCATAGAAGCTAAAGGTCTTATGTTCTACTGAGTTCCACATTTTTTGTCCTGCTTTCATTACCTCTTGAAAAGCCAGATAGATGTTGAGCATTTTCAGCATATGCAAATATTCCCACAGGTGTCAAATATTTCAGTCCAGTCAGCATAGCCCAACAATATCACCAGATCATTTGACTCAGTTGTCTTAAATCAGGGGACACCATGTGTCTTATTGAATTGGCAGTTTCAGGAAATAGAATTGAACACGTTTGACTATAAAAATCCCTTTTGTCAGAAATGCCCCTAAGACTCTACATATATGTAGGTATTTCTTTTTTCCTGATCTCAACACATAAAAAATGTTGTATAAATATCAACCATACCAAAATATGATACTGAATTAGTTGCCATGCATATCAGTGACTTCTTCCACAACAGGTGATGTGGACTGCATTTTAACTGAAAATGAAGAATAGAGATCATAGATGACTTTGTTACGTTGGCTTGGAGTGTATCAAAGTGAACTCTCAAACTCAGTACTATTTGAACCATTTTTGCTTGATAATTGTTTCATTTGCGGAGTTTCCTGATCCATTCTGAGCTGTTTCAAAGCTAGCATAGTATCCACCTACTCAGGGAGTATCACCACTCTGTCGCAGATATAGATGTCCCCAGATACTGCCAAACATCCCATGGGAAGAAAAGCCAGCCCTAGATACGAAACCATTTGGGAGCGTCACCATTATAAAGCAATAACCAATTGAAGATGTAATGTTTTACTTTAGTACTAGGGCTAACTCAATAACTGAATTCCCCAGACAGCATCCTGCTCTAGAAATGTTTGCTTCCTGATGGCTGTAATGACTCTTTTTGTTACTGGTGTGTCCTTGCCTGGAGTTGTGCTTCAGTTTGTGAGTTGAGCTCTAGTGTAGACAGTGCTGCCAATTAGATTTAAGAGGAAATGAAAAGCAGCTGCAATATATCAGGACATTGTGTGGATTGGGCAGAATCCTGTTAACAAATAACTGCATTTGTGCTCACACAGGGCTGCCCACACTGTGCCTTGGAAATCTACAACAGGCTGTTTCCCTCTGTGCTATGCATAAATCACAGAAATTATCATAAATTGAGCAAAATGTTCTCACACACAAGGAGGTTCAACCTACATTCCAATGATGACGAGATATCTTGGATCATTACTCCAAGAAGATAAATGATGAAGCAATTTAATCCATCTTAGTTTTCAAATGCACAGAAGATATTAAATGCATCTGCTTTCAACTTGAAAGATGGACGTACAAATAATAACAATAAGCTCATTAATGGGATTTTCAGGAAACAGAAAAAAGATATTAAGGATATATGCCACTCAGAGGTTTGACCTGAATGACCTTCAAGTTCTTTCCAAACTTTAGGTTACATATTCTCAGATCTGATGGTTTCACAAGGTTTATTCCTTTTATTCTCAAGAGCCTCTCAGCTTCCAGCTATGACCAAAGTGTTGTCTTTTTTGTTTTGTTTTGTTATTATTGTGTTCACAGTTGGTCTATAGAGAGGCTTGACATCATAACTGCATCCACTAAAATATATGTATATATAAATGAAGTAGGAGGTCACTTCCAGAGATAGAAAGATTGGATGTTCAGAGTCTCTTAGATCTGAATATTTTGAAATGGCCATTCCATATATTTGCTCTTTACAACCTAATACAACAAAGCCACAAAATTGAAGCAAGGAAATGTAGCTATAAATGTGAGTGTTACTTGTTATCTGATTATGGCGACTGGTTTAAACAAAGGCTCATTTACAGCAAAATTCTCAAAAGTCCTGACTGCAGAGCCTACACATTGTTTATCTGTAAGTCCCCGGGTATTCTTCTTCTTTTTTTTTTCTTTCTTCAACTCTTTTCTCATTTTTCTTGCCACTCTGGCCTTAATTGATCTCATCATTCATTTGAAAGGTGTTATAGATCAGGGGCTGCAAAGACAAAATGCGTGGGGAAATTTTAATGTTGGTAAAAATGTGAACTCAGGACACTTCTTTATAGTGAGCAGGCATTAACAATAATTAGGTTGTTTCTGTGAAGGTTAAGTTTAAATATACACTAGTGTGTGGTAGTGCCTGGAAAATAGTAAGCTTTATAGAAGCGATAACAATTTTATTGTATTCATTCTATACTAACTTAAATGTAACCATGTTTGCTGTATCTAGCACTGTTCCAGGGATGGATTTGACTCGGGTGACAAGGGAATGAAGAAAAGATAGACAAACAGACAGATGGAAAACCAGGATCCGGTGGACAGTGCTCTCTGACTGAGACGTTCCTTACCCAAGAAACTCAGCATATTTGCCACAAACAGTTGAACATGGAGATGGGGTTACTGCATACAGCTGAAAAGGACATAGGGTATATCATATTCAGTTGAATCAAAGGGACAGATTTAATTAAACATGGCAAAAACAATCTCTACTAAGGAACAGTCTTCAGGCCTTACATATTCTGAGGAGAATGGTAGGGTTGACACTTTCTTCATATACTATTGAAATCCACATACAGATCAAAGGGGGGCTTTGCCATCCTTCTAGCCTCATCTAGTGAGAATGCTTTGGTTTCTAGCATGGCTGGCTTATGTCAACAATATGCACACACTCAAGGCTTCATCAATTTCTCACAATGGTTATAAGTCCAAGAAGTATAGAGGTCAAAATATCTTTCACCCTATCTTGTGTAATGTACAGTTTTCTAGAGAAACCCTATATTACACACACATACACACATGTAAATGCATATACACATGCACACGCACATGCACACACACACACACAAGTTCTTTGAAGGACACCTTTCTAAGAGAACATATAGCAAAAAAATAAAATGTAGCAAGTAAAACTAGCAAGGTAATATTGTTTTGATTTAAACAATCCCTTCTCTGTGTCCCACTTGTTAAAATACCAGTGTAATACAATTGGGAGACACCTTAAATGGTGGGGTCTAATGAGAGAGAGATTGGGATCTTTGGGGGACATTTCCTAAATGAAGTCTTTGCTACTTCTAGTCCTCTTTTATTCTTCCTTTCCCCCATAGTCTTTTGCTATGATATACTGCCTTGCCATAAGCCAAAAGCAATTAGACACTGGATCATTAACTAAAATCTCAAAAACTAGAAGCCAAACCAAATCTTTATAAATTGATTATCCCAGAAATTGATTACAGTCAAGAAGTTGACTAAATCATATTTGTAGAGTGTGGGATTGGCAGGTGGTTATGTGAAAAGAAGACAGACAAGCTTTTAAAACTCTCTACCACATTCCTTTAAAAACTGATTATGGCTATAGCAGACCTGTGCTAAGAAATATACAGGAAGGTACATATCTCCAGAAGATTGACAGCTGAATAGGAAGAGGCAAGGAGCTCTGAATCCTTGTCCTTATTTACAGTGGCCTGGTTTTACGGTGTTTCCACTTTAGACTGCTCTACTCTATAATTGATGCTAGAAATATGCCTGTGGATGCCAAGTTGTTGCTTCATTTCTCCCACTTCCCTCTCTTGGTTCTGTCAGTCCTACATCAGTCATTTATTCAGAATCTTTGCCTCATGTAGTGTCTCAGCAAAACAAGCACATGTACTGAAAATAAAACCTGGAGGGCTGAGCATCTATTGCAAGCTGTAATCGTGAATGTATAGTGATACAAAGTTGTTTATATGGGTCTGTGTTGGCTTGAATGAGAATTCACCCCATAAGCTCTACCATGTGATCCTGTAGTTTCCAGTTGATGGTACTCTTTGCTGGAGAAAGTACATCTCTTGAAGTGGGCCTTGAGATTTCAAAGCTCCAAGCTATTCCCGATTTACTCCTTCTGGTTCCTACCTCCCTTTTATGATATGAGCCCTCAGGTGGCTGCTGAGAGTCACTGACCCTGCCTTCTGTCACACATACCCACCATGATGATAATAGATTCTTATCTGTTGCAATTGTAAGCCCAAATAAGTCCTTCCATCTATAAGCTTTCTTTGTCATAATGTTTTAATCATAGTGCCAGAAAATAACTAATATAATAATTAATTCAGAATCTACATCATATGATGCTTGGTATTAAAAATTCAGGTGCACACATTGTTTTGGTTAGGAATATGATTTTTTAAAAAAAGACATACAGCAGAATGTGGGAATTTGCAAGCATGTTGGTATATTGAGACGGAATCTTATCATGGTTTTGGTTAGTATTTCTGTGATTATTGGCTATAGTTTAGCAGTTTTCATATATTCTATTAAGAAATGGCTTTGGAGATGATTTGAAATTTTGAAATTTTCTGTTGGATGATTTCATTTCAGATTTTTGGGGAGTATTAATTCCTCATATTTGGTAGTTACTGATCTTTTGTCATAGAAAGAGTTTGTTCACATTTTCTCCTATTTTATAAGTTGTTTCTTCTCTGTTTTAATTGTGTTCTTTGCTGTGCTATTTCTTCATTGCCATGGTGTCCTTAATTTAGTAAGAAAAAAGAAACACACAAACAAGATACAAAGAGAAGAATTATCAAAAGGATGGCAGACATCAATACAGTCTAGGATTAAGATAGAATAAATTATCCATTGAGGTAATATAGACAGTGGTGTCCATGTAAGATAATAATTAATCAATAATTTGAGAAATGGGGTAGTCACTGTACCAGGAAAGTCCTAGAAATAGCTTTTTAAAAAACTTCACAGAATATTAGAGTTGAGCTACTATTGGGTATTTTCTGTGTAAAGTTAAAGGTGCTGATCTACTGATGAGGCTTTAAACCTCAGCTGAGTATTCAAGTTGTTAAATGGAGACTATCTGAAGTAGGGATAGAATACCAGCAACGGAAGAAATGCTCCTCAGAAGTCAGTGAATGGCACAATGGACAAGACAGCGATTGTGATATGAATGGTCACTATCCCTATAAACTCCTGGGTTTGACATTTAGTCTCTACTAACGTTGCTCTGTATGATTGTAAAACTTTTAGAAGGAAAAGACTAGTTGTGAGACCTGAGGCTTGGAGCCCTACTCACTGCCCTTTCCCTCTCTCTTTATCTTTACTACCCTCTAAACTCCCCTGCCCATGCCCTGAATAAATTCTATTCTATACTCTACTGTGTGTGGCTGGTCCTTCACAGGGAAGGGATGCCTCAGCATGGGCCTGCAGAGGCACTGCCTTCCCCCACACCTGACTGCACATCCACCAAAACATATTCCTTCTCTCCTTATTTTTATAAAACACAACAGACATGATGAAGGAGAAAGTGGAATTTATAGACTGGTTTATGTATTGGTTTGACAGTAAAATATGACCAATGGTAGCTAAAGGTTGAATGTAAAGGCACAACTGAATACATGGTTTGTCGAGCCAGGGCAAAATAAAATAAATATTATCTAAGTTACATTCATAACTTTAAAACAGTATCAAGAATATTGACCGAAGTATGACACCCATTTTTGTGTGATATTCTACATATCGGTATAGAGAATGGGTGGCAAATCCAGTCTGATTTGAATGCACACTCTCTCAACATTACATCCAGCAGTTAGCTCACCCTTCCTTTTTTGTGTCTTTAACATAGCACATGTCTTTGTGTATAAGTTAGAGGATCTGAGGAAGATTTATATGTATTAATATCTCTATTAACACAATATAATGAAATACTTCAGCATTTTTTGAATTTCCATATTATTTTCAATTTCATGAGTGCTAGTTGGTGAAATTACTGGTCAGGCTTAATAGTTATAATTTCCAAAGATTTCAGAAGATGACAATAAAGGAGAATGATTACTTTCTGCTCAATAGGTGGACATTATTAAAGCTCATTTAAAGGTATTTTCTATTTGTGCTGTTTCTGCACACTCAGGGTCCATGAGTGAAGAGAGTCGCCATATTCAATCTGTTCCCAGTGAAAAGTTCAAATGTGGCTTAGTTTGTATGGAATCTTTTATGTGTGAGAATAAATTTGGTTTTGCTGCTTATCAAAAGTGAAACTTTTGACACTATGGGACAATTTTGCTATTGTTAGAAAGCTGATAGCAGAAGGTGTCTTAACATTCAGCAAATTGGTATTCTGTGCTGACCCTGAAGATAACCCATTAATCTAAAAAAAACAATGAGCCATAGAGCAATCTTTCCCCCTGCCCAGATCTGCCCTAAACCTACACAGACTTCTCTGTTTCCCTTCTGTAAAACTCCTTAGCAAGTCAAGGGATAACACTGATACAGAATTCTAACTGTGAATGGAGAGTTTTGTGTGGTTCTAATTGGAAGAGGAACTTGTCAAAAATAATATATTCGCAAATCTTCTGAGCCATCATGGGCCTAGCAACACTATAAATTGTCACACAGCTGGTGGCAGGTGGCTGATTTTTTTCTCCAGCAATACTATAGGTGCCAGGAATGTCTTTCAGAAATCTGAGTCCTTCGTTCTTCGAGATTTCTAGTTTAGGTAATAGAAGAGGAGAGGAAAGGAACGGGGGGGGGGAGGGGGGGGGAGAGGCAGAGAGAGGAAGGGAATTAGAAGGCTGGGTACCTGCTGTGAAACATTTGAACTATGACAGTTGATCTCCCTTTCATTTGAGGTAGAAACTAATTCGCTTTGAATTAGGAAGTCTTGAGAAAGTTTATTTTCTCACTAGCGTTGGACTGTAGAACTTGGAGGAAATTAGTAAGAAGAGTAGCAGGATAATCTAAGCAACGGAATAAAGAATAGAAGAACGAGTCCTGTCCGTCTTTATAAAGAGAGCTTGTCTGTATACACAGGATGCTGGCACTTCCTCCTCTGCCACTTTTCTTTAAAATCAGCATTTCATTTGTATCACTTCCTGCCATCATTCTGTTTGACCACAGTGTGTTTGACTGCTCATAGTTTTTCACACTCATACAAGTACTTTTAAGTGACTCAGAGACAAAGAATGAATGAATATCTACCAGCAAACGTTTTCAATTACCTCTCCTCCGTTTTCTTACTTTCAGAGTTTCTTCAAAATGTGTTTTGCATCACGGGCTTCTTTGGCAATCTAGAGAAACGTATGGGTCTCTTCTCAGCATAGAGTTTATAAATACACAAAATAAACCACCTGTGCTTGCAAGAGAAACCAATTGCATTGAAATACAATCCTGTTCCCCACACCCAGGATAAGAACCTCTGCCCTAGTTCTTGGGCCTTATTATGCAGATCATGGTAAACAGGGGAGGGGAATCTTAATAGGGAATTTAAATTATGTCAAGAGTAACTCCTATCAAGCATAAAAGAAAAGGGAACTCAGCAAAGGAATTGGGAAAGGAAGGATCCCTTGGGATGAAGTGCATTTTGATGTTGTGTAGAGAAGGAGAGACATGAAGGGAGGCTTCAGGGGAAACAGGAGGGGGTAAAAAAATACAGAATGAAAGCAATGGCAGAAGTATGATTTAAATTGCATCTCCTTTGATGTTCTTTGAGACACACAATTAAAAATCAGAATTACTTTCTTACTGTTAGTGGAATCTGGTTCCTTGAAGATTGGGCCACAGAAAGTTCAGAAATGTGCTGAGAATATTCAGAACTTTTTTTTTAATTTCCCCTTTTATGGATAATCTTAAACCCTTGGTACAAACAATCTCAAATAAAGACATATTTATCTTTCATGATTAGTCTGAAAGTGTGGCTTCTCTTTGATAATTTTCCCTGTATAGCATCCAGTCTAACCACTAATTTTCTCTCAGTTACAGCACCTTACTCTCATAGTTGCAATTTTTGTTAATTTCCATCTCAGTGAATGACCCCACCGTGTTCAAGATATCAGATGGCTCTCTGTAAAGTTTAAAGAAATAAAACTCATGTTGAAAATTAATGAAAAGTTTTGTAAAGTGTCAGAGAATACCTGAATGCATAGGAGACTGAAGATACTCATTAATGAGGAATACTGAACACATAGACTCTTTGCCAACATTTCTCTTGGGCATGCTTCTAAATACAGAAGACATTACCATCACAGATATCAAAGATTTGAGCAGGGTGAAACAGCTAAACTAGACTGTTCCATGGTAGAAAGAAAGGTTTATTGGCCCTCACACTGTCAAGTCTATCTCTGGGATTGGGGTTGCTTTGAATCTAACAGTAAATAAAAACCAATAAATTGCAAAGTACAAGCCAAATGATACAGAAAGTTCCAAAAACTTACTAGCTATTTGATAAGCAATGTAGACATTTTGCTAACTCTTCATTAATAATGAAAACACAAGTTTCAAACATAAGGACTATAAACAGTTGGAGATCTGAATTTTAAGTTGCTGCTGACACTCTATATTCCTTTGGCATGTGCAGATTAAATCAGTTGGTTATCTAATTGTTTACAGATCTTTATGATGGTGAGATATGCTGAACATATACAAATCTTTGCCTTGTCATTATTGCCTGGGCTTCATGCTATACACAGCAAGTACTTCCATAGTATACAGGACGACATGAATGGTATATCTACACTAGAGTCATTGTGTTAGTTATTACAAGTAAGCTAGTGCAATGAAAAATCTCAAGTGTCATCTAGACAATTTCTGTAATTAGCTGAGAGATAGCTATGAAAGCTTACCTTGGTTAGTTTAATTGAGGTGGGGTATTCCTATTCTGGGTCACTATCTATAGAAAAATGCTAAAGAAAGGTTCAGAGAGTTGAAGTAAAATTCCTAAGATAACAGAGCTAGCATTGAATTTGAATTAGTGAATTGCTCAACTGTGAAAACATAAGGGTTTTAGTTTTTTAATATGATGTGCTATTTAAGTATTGAAAAAGTAACTAACAACTATCTTTTGATGGTAAAATTTCAACTATCATTGAATCCTAAGTGAATACTTTATATTAGTTTTAAAGGCAGCATGTGTTAAGAAGAAAAACAATATAGCAAAAATGTAAATATCCTTGATAAAATGTGAATTATTTAAGTCTATTTAGATACTATAAATTCATTATATAATTATATTAAATCTTGCTGTATAAAAGAGAAATAATAAATGTATGATGTAAGTGATTTTCTCAAATCAACGTAAATGTGTTTGATAAATAATTTACATATAAAAGTATAAATTTTTATAATATTTCTTGCTTTGTAAATCTAAATTAGTCTAAGTTTGCTTGATATTTCCAATGATTTAGGAAATATTTAGTTTGAATATTCACAATAATGTAGTGAAAAAAAGTAATTTTGAAGAATAATTTGTAAGAACTCCCTTTTAAGTGTTTTAGTGAGTATTCTTATTTAATGCACACATAATTTTCTGAAACAACAAAAGAAATTAAGTTATTTGCTAGTTAGTGTCAGTTCACATAGCTCACACATGTCGATTATCTAGTAAGTGTTATTTTAGGACAGTGGTTCTCAACCTCCTTAGGCTACTCCCTTTAATAAAGTTGCTCACCTTGTGATGACTCCCAACATAAATTATTTTTTGTTGCTACTTCTCAACTGTAATTTTACTTCTACAATGAATCATAATGTACATTTTTGTATTTTCTGATGGCCTTCAGCCATCCCTGTAAAAATTCATAAAGGCTCTGACCCAGAGATTGAGAACTACAGCTTTTGGAAATGAAAACCTTATAAAAGTCCCTGCTTAAACCTTATATTAGAAATACTTATTTTAAATCATCCATTATTAAATTTTTTTCAGAGGAACAAAATTGGTGGAAATATTTTTTAATCTAGGTTGTTTATCAATACTGTTGTGATTTATTACTACAGAACAATATAATTAAAACTCATAATCTTATGATTTTATTCTTTAATATTTTTTTTCTCCAAGACAACATAGAAATCACTGGCTATTAGAGGCTGAGCATATGGCTAGACATTTATTCCATACAAAACATTAGATCTTCAAATACAAATTACATATAGATTAATGTCATTCCCTATATGGATTGTCGGAAGTTATTTTAGCCAGCTGCAGTATGGTGATTTTAAATTAACTTCCTCTTCTTCAAATCAGATCAGAAAGGATGCTCTGTAGACAGACAGTAGCCTTTCCTTCTCACAGCCTTATATTACTGCCATTTCCTACTAAGTAAATGAATGTATATAAAACCTCACATGCTGAAAGGTCATTAAGTTCAGAACCTTCAAAAAATACACTGTTGTCTTATCAATGGTAAAACTCTCAAGCCAGGATATTTCCAGAGAAAATTTCAAATATATACATATATTCATTTAATGTGTATTATATTGAATACACACACACACATATATACATATATATATATATATATATATATATATATATATACATACATACATACATATATATATTTAAATTGAATGCACATTTTATGTTTAAACACACATATGAGTTAAGGGTTAAAATAAGAAGACTTTGTAACAGAATAAAATAAGTTGAACATTTAAACAGAATAGATAAGACAAGGCAAACAACAAGGAATAAATACTAGACTATTAATAGTCTTTCTTTGGCAGAAAATTTTATACTCTTGAAAAATACTTATCAAAACTTGCTTCTTTAAATGTATAGAAAATATACTAAAATGTTATAATTAATACAAATGGCATGTTTTGGAAACTTAGCAATTCCATTCTTAGTAACTTGACTTATCAACATGTTTTCTTTTTAGTTGAATTATTCAGAGCTCAATAAGGTCAAATTTCCACTTCAGAAGAAAACATTGCTGGAGGGCACAGCCCTTAAATGAGCTTGCTCTAACATTAGTCACTAACTGACATGGAAATATTACAAGATAAATAAAGCCTCTTAGTTATTAGCATGCGGCAGAACAGACCTATGTGACACATCCATTCCCCCTTTCTGTTCTCCTTGGTATCCTCCATATTGCTCTCACACATAATTATAACCTTAGAGACCCTGTAAATAAGCACTGTCCTTTCCAAATATCCGTTTTTCTCATAGGCAGATAAATCCCTCAGAATTTGTGTGAAATAAAGATGAAAAAACAAAATTTTAATAATTCATGTGAGATATTTGCTCAGGTAGAATGTTTTGAAATAGATTTATAATTCAGAGTCCTCAGACTTTGTTAGTTTGTAATGGAATTGATTTAACTATTACTACTCCAAGCTCTCACCTATAGGTGTGCAAGAGAAAACAATTTTTAAAGACTAGAGAGAAAGTAGCCATTTCTGAGAGCTTACATGTATATATTCAGAACGATACAATGTCAATAATTTATTTCTTGCTGTATCTTTATACAATTCCAAGTTTCATCTTATAATAGAAGCTACAAAACTTTCCCTGAAAATGGATTATTTTCCTTTCTCCCTAAAGTTGAAGTACTTAGAATAAAATTATCAAAAGGACACACACTCTCTCTCTCTCTCTCTCTCTCTCTCTCTCTCTCTCTCTCTCTCTCTCTCACACACACACACACACACACACACACACACACACACACGTATATCACATTATTAGAGGAACAATTTAGTTTTTTAAAATTAAAATGTAATGATATCATTTTCCCCTACTCTTACTTTTTTTTTCAACTCCTTCTATTCAGTAACTCCTTACTCTGTCTTCCAAATTCATGGTTTTTCTTTTTTTTAATTGTTATTGTTAAATATATGGAGATAATTATATGAACACAGTCTTGTGAGTCTGATTAGTGTTGTTTATATGGCTATGATTTCAGGGCTGATGACTTGGTATTTGCTAGCCTGTTAAGGGCCCATTCCTGGGAAACTGTACATCTCCAGCTGCTGGTTACTCGAGTGTCCAGTAGCTCTGTGTCTAAGGTTGAAGCCCTTTTAGATTTTCCCATTCTACATTAGCATATATCTATTTGTGGTGTTCTTGTTCAGGTCTTGTTTAAGCAATTGTACTGTTGAAATATCAGGCTCTAAGTTTCTGTGTCATTTTTGGGACAAACAATTTCACAGCAGATTTCCTAGTCCTCTGGCCTCTACAATCTTTTAATTTCCTCTTTTGCAATCTTCCTTGAGTCTTAGGTGCAGGAGTTGTATTGTAGATGTAGCCATTGGCCCGAGTATCACATGATCATTTAGTCTTTGCATTTTGACCACTTGTGGTTTTCTGTGCTGGTCACTATCTTCTGCAAGGATACACTTCATTGATGGGGAATATGCTTATCTGTGGGTATGCAGTTAAGTACTTAAAATGCAGTTAGAAATTAACCTGATTTAGTAAAGAGGCAGTAGTAGAGTCTTTTCTAAGAACCATGACCTCACTATCCTAAGGTGTTTGCCTGCTATGTTTCCAATACCAGGCAGATGTCTTTCCTGTTGAGTGGGCCTTGAGTCCAATTATACAGACTTTGGTTATTGTTAAGGTATTAGTGTCAGTACTGTACCCATAGTGATATTTTGCTATGCTGGTCACTACTGTGGTTCATAGGCATCAGATCTAGATAGTACTATTGGCTGCTTCACACTCTTGGCAGCTTTCAAAGCACCACCCGACACCATGAAAGCTAGTTTCTAGAGAGGAAACTTTCAGGTCAGATCAAGCTGAGATTCTTAAAGTTGGGTCTAAAGTGAGTGGTCTCTTTAGCTCTACAATAATATAGACATACCTTCAACCACAGGGAGGCAACCAAGGGCATCAACAATAGACTATATTGTTTTGGGAATCTCTTGGCCTCTCTGAACAACAACTTGATAGGAGGTTCCTAATGCATGGTACTGGTTTTTTTGTTTTTGTTTTTTGTTTTTTGTTTTGATAACCTGTGGCTTGGAGGGTATATTTTCAACCCAAAAGGCATAACTATATATATATATATATATATATATATATATATATATATATATATATATATTGTGTGGTGTGTGTGTTTAAGTATATTTACTTAAATATATACTGATATACATATATTTTAGTGAAAACATTTGGTAGAAATAGGTGTAAAATTTAAATGTTTTACTAGCAAATTTTAAAGTAGCATATTTTCAATATTTTCAATATCATAAATCATGCATTCAAATACAAAGACAGGGAGACCTGGTTTACTTTGCATAATTAGAGGAGTTTACTACAGATAATTTATTCATTTTTACACACACACATACACTTTAAAACAAACATGAACTGTTATATCAACCATATAACAAAACAAACATGAACAAAACAAAAACTTCATGGCCCTAAGGTTTGAGAAAACCAATGGATACTATTTGAACTACCAAGAAAATCAGAGTGGCTTTACAATTAGTTAAGTACAATGACTAGAGTGCCATGGTATTGCTTAAATCATGTTTAGGCTGAGAAGCCTTCTCAAGGGCACTTGTGTTTAAGCTTAAATCTCAAGGTCTATAGAAGTAAATCAACTTTGAATGGGAAGTAGTTAAACACCAGTGTGACAGGATTTTCCCTGCCCAATAATATTAAAATATTAATGCAGTAGGAGGCTGTAGTCTCCCCTCTCCCAGCCTGAAACCTGCTTGCTCAGGGGTGGAGCTTCCAGCTCAATCTTTCTGCCATGCCTACTGCTGAAACCTGCTGCTTTGCTGTTCTGAAGCCATCACGTGATCATCCTGCTACTGGACTCCAAGATTATTTGGCGGGAATTGGGCCCCTCCCCCTTCCTTTATAACTGAGTGCCGAAATAGTAAAAATTGAACCTTGAGCAGAGAGCTTTGTCTTGGTTCCTTCCTTATCTCGCGCAGCCCAGCCCCTCTTCTCATCCAGGTTTCCAAAATGCCTTTCCAGGCTAGAACCCAGGTTGTGATCTACTGGCCAGACACAACAGGAGGCCTGTGGTTGGACGGGGGAAAGGGAGGCAGCTTGAAGAGTTGCAGAGGCAGAGTGTCTCAGTAAAGGAGAAGCCAAGATGGAGGTAGATGGACATGAAGATCTTGATCCTGTGTGGTTTTAAATAGTCACAGGTAGTTATGAATATCATATAGGGATACAATAGTTGGGATAACTTGTCTGATCTAAGTGGGAAGCTTGTAACATTACCAATGGCTCTGAAATTACTGTGTGGGCACTTTATTAATTGAGAACTTACCAATATATAAACCTGACTTGTTAATTATAATCATCAGGAGTTCTGTTTTACTGGATGTTGTGGAGGCTGACTGCAGGGTGACCGGTCATTGTGTGGGGCTGACTTGGCAATAATCCACCAAGAGAATTCGGGAGCTGCAGCCCAGAGAGACTACCGAGTTGAGATCACCTGACTGGTACCATGTGAACTGCCAGTGTCCGGCAGTAGCTCCTAAACTTGGGAGTTCATTTTAATATTTCCTGCAACACACCAGAGATAACCATTTCTTGCATTCAGTCACAACAAATATAATGCTGTTTATATGTGGGAGTTACAAGTGCTGACCCAAGGGCCTAGGAAACATCTGCAGTGAGATTCATGGAATAATCCTAAAATAGAAGGGATGGTTGGTAGATGCATACATGGATTTTACAAGGGAGATACAAAGGAAATCAGTGACTGACTGCAGAGGAAGGACTATGGAGTGAACTGGGTCCATTGTTTTCATGCGGAGTGATAAGCAATGATTAAATCAGTAGAAGCAGGTGATGGAGACCTCATTGAAAGTGCTATGGCACATTAGCAGACCATGGTTTACTTCCATTTCCATGAGTACCTACTTAGGAAAGGTAATTTTAATGCTCTTCCCAGATTCATTGCTCTTTGAAGAATATACTATCTTTATATTTTAGATGAGGAATCATAATTTACACTACAATACTTGATCCTTAAGATCATATGGCCAGGACTTCTTCGCCACAAGTCCCACACAGGTCACTTGGAGAAACTGAAGAATTGTGCTGAATAGAGTAAGGTGATGAAGTGTTCTGTGATCTAAAGTTTATGCTTATGCACATGTGCTTTTCCTATGATAAAATGTCTGTCCCTTTAAACTACCTTCATTCCCTCTTTCGGCAAAGAAATTGAATTGACTTAAAATCTGTTTTCTGTCTAGTATAGACTGGTATATGTTCATCCATTTCACATCTTTTAAATGGACTTTCCCATTTGAATTCATTTGAGTTTATGTTTTATCATGACATATTGGTGGTAGCATTATTTGGCTGTCAAAAGGGGCTATGATGATGTATATTTGTTTAAGAAAGGAATTATTAAGAAGCTATGCATGTGGTCTGCTAGGTGGTTAGCTGTCTCTAGTAGCTTTTTATCAGAACAGAACTTTTATTTTGTAAAAAGCCAGCTAGCTGGATGCACACATCAAACCATCTATATTATTCCAGGACCAGTATTATTTCTGTTCTGCCTTTAAAAATAGTTTATTCTGCCTTAGACAGTTGTGTAGACAGTGTGGCAGATTCTTTTGTGGGAGAATCAATCACATTATGTCGCCCTTTATTCTGAATACAACAGACTTCTATAATATAAACGCCAGTTCACCGACATTATTTTTTATAACACAACTATAGAATTCTTTCAGCCATTTACTTGATAAATGTAGAAATGGACTTACAGGTGCAGTGACAACTAATTATCATTGTGGGAATAAAGTTTTACAATATAACTTCCAGCTAGAGCAGCTGAGACTTCTGTTTGTGCTGTAACACAAAAGAAGCCCTGTGAAGGTGTTCATTATCAACTTGACAGTAACTAGAAGCACCTGCGAGAAGGGCCTCTGCAAATGTCAATGAAGGAGTATCTTGATTATGTTAATGGATGTGAGAAGACCTATCTGTGAGTATTTTAATTACAGTGAACCTCCCATAGACTTAGATATTTGAATACTTGGTATCCAGTAAGTGGCACTCTCTGGGTAGGTTTAGCATGCTTGGCCTTGATGGATGAACTGTGTCAATGGGGGTGGGCTGTGAAGTTTTAAAGATAGTCACCATTTGGAGGGCCCTTTCTTTGCTACAAGCTTGCAATTTAAGATATGAGCCTGTAGCTTGTCACTCCAGCTTTCATGCCTCTTGTCATACCTACCACTTCTCTGCAATGATGTTGGACCTCTGGAACCATAAGTCCCAATAAATTATCCCTTTTATATCCTGCAGTGTAATGATGTTTTGTGTCAGCAAGATAAAAGTTATACTGCATCTTATTTGTATCTGTACCATTCCATGGACAGAGAAGAGAAGAGTGCAAGTGAAGAGAGGGAGAGAGTGAGCACCTGCATGCGCGCATTAATTACCCTATTCTTCTGATGACATATGAAGTGTGACTAGGCATGTTAAGCTCTAGTTGCCTTGACACTCTCACCCTGATGGAAGGGTAACTTGAACTATGAACTAAAAGAAATCCTTTTAAAGTTAAGAGTCAAAGCTGCAGAAAAAGAAACTAACACAAGTTCTAAAAACATAGCAGAAGAATCAGAATAATGCAGTGAGTTGCAAGGACTCAGTGAGTTGTAATCGAGTTTTCACTAGTTATCTACATGACATTGACCAAGGTTCTTAATCTGTACCTCAGTTATCTGAGCTCTGAGATACATGCAGTAATAATGTTTCCCCTGTGACTCCCTCGTGGGGGATTTAATGAGATAAGGAGGCATATGTAACATACAACAAAAGCTTAAAAAAATCAATAATAGTAGTTAAAATACATACACTGAGTAAACTGTGATTTAAAATGGAAGAGTCTGTCTGAATCTAGATCTTACTGAAACTTTTGTTCCTTCTCCATAGCTTGCCTGTAATTATTTGAGTGACAGATTGAAGGAAGCAAGAAGATAGAAGGAAAAACTGACTTATGAAATTCAAATATGTGGCATTTCAAACCACTGTTTAGTTCTTCATCACTAAGAAACCGTTTACTGTTGCATATTTAAAAGATGAGAAGAAACTGCATACAGATTAATTTTACATTAGGCTTTTTAATGGTGATAGAAATTTTCAAGTAAATGCCATTGGTAGGAAAATGAAGAATTCACACTCAAGTGAACCTTTTAGTGTTTCAAGCAAGTATAAATTAATTAGAGCAATTTATGGTGTCCTCAAAATTATTCAAAGTTTGAAAGTAAAATTGAGCTATAAATGCATGTGTGTATATATATTGGTTGATATTGTTGTACTTAGTCAAAAAGCATTATTCTAGCTTGGAATTATAGCTTATAACTTACACACCCACCATAGCCTGTCCAAGAACTCTTCCAACCATGAAGCTTTTCTAGAACCCTTTAGAACTTATAATAAATAATTATAATGCTATGGTAACTCTCTTTGTTTTGGTATTTGTTTGTTTAGACAGAGGTTGGCTACTCAGCCTAGCTCCCTGGAATCTGATCTTCCTTCCTCAGTTTCCCCAATGCAAGAATTATTGGCATATACTATTATGCTAGACTTCTGATACTCCAAAGAATTATGTTGTTTCTTTTACCTGTTAGCATCACAGTCACCACAGTTACCTCCATCTTCCTCATTTATTGATTACTTCCTGATTTATTGAATATTTATTGATTAATAAGGCTCTATACTAATATCCATATGCTTATTATTTTATTTGGTTATGTCAGTACTGTAATACTATTATTTATTTATCTGGACACATGAAACCAAGTCTTCAAATTTGAATATCCAAATAAATTGTGGACACAAAACTTAAATGATGGCAGCTACCTTTGGAACATAATTTCTATGCTTTACTACCCAACTATATGTTTACTAATTTATATATCTACCTACTTTTGAAGATGGATGGTTGATTAAGAGAAAGATATATAGCATCACTATGTCATCCAGACTCAACTCAAAATGAATATAAATCAGATTTACCTGAAACTTGTAATCTCCCTGCCCAAGTCTCCCGAGTTTGCAAGTTTTTTCCAACATAGTAAGCTATGACTACTATACTGAACTTGTATTTCCTATGTTCTATCCTCATTCTCATAGTAAAAACTACAGTCTTTCCCCAATATCTTGCTACCTTGTCTTTATTAGAATTGCAGTCTTTAAACTTGATGGGATTGTGAGAACATCTCGACAAAGAAATCTGTAGCTTGTTTTTCATGTATATATGTATTTGACCAGTGAAACATCAATGGAAAGTAGCCATTCTTTGGTCTTTTCTTCACTCCCTCATCCTGACTGGTGCTGGACCAGTCTTCTAAGACTAGGAGGTGGAGACAGGTAAAGAAGACAGTTGAAAAGAAACACATAGAATTTGGTTTGATCCCTTTACAAGGTATCATCATAATTAACTCTTAACTGTCTGTTTTGAGAGAGAGAGAGAGAGAGAGAGAGAGAGAGAGAGAGAGAGAGAGAGAATCAAGTTGGTTGTATAGGTAGGTGAGGAGGCATTAGGGAATTAGGCTTTTACATTCAACTTGCTTCTGCCTAACAAACCTTTTGAGGCCAGAGACATGTCTATAATTCAGAACAAATAATTTCAACAGTTTAAAACTATCACATCAGCTTTTGGCTACTATATATTTCAAAGTATGTTCAAGGCTCATCATAAAAAAAATCAGAGTATGATGTGCACATATCTGGAGCTCTGGTTTATCTCAAACCTTTACAACTGGCTAACTTTTGAGAACAGAATTTATAGCTTTCTCAGGTATTTCCACTAAGTCCAAATGGAGAGGGTATTTATTAAATACTACAACAGATTGCACGACACACAATCTGATAGAAGAGAAAAAACACACTTGTAAAACCAAGATCCTGTCACTAAATAGCCATACCATAACTACCAGTGACATGCTATTTAATAGTAATTCACACTCTTATAATTAGGCTTATTGTGAAGCAGCATTACTAAAGAAATATTCTGGGAATAAGTACAAACTAAGCGAAGGGGAAAAGCAGTGAAAGAATTGCCTTCCAACAGTAGCTCTTGATGGCATAAAGCAAGGGTGATAAAGATTAAGAAATAAACAGTTCAGAAATTTAAGAAGCAAACATGTATTTTCCTTTCATCTTGGGAATATTGCCTAATACATTACTTTCCAAAAACACATGGGGATTCTGTGATAGAATAAAATGGTAAAAAGATATCCATTCTTTTATTATAACTCCTTTAGTTATATTTCCGAGTCCTTCCCCAGGCCACATTAATGGTCTCATCTTTAATGATATAGGAATAAATAACCCTGACAAATGTCATATCTTCTTGAACTTTCTTACAGAGCAAGGCAGGCAATAACCATAAGCCACTTGAAAGTTCGTCCTTTTATCTTTTATAAGGCAGTGATTAAGGTTAACAAGATGCTAAGGTTTAAAGTAAATGGCCACAAAGGATGGGTCTGATCACTCAGAGGGTCAATGACTTGAACTGTTCAGAGATATGCCAAGATATGCAGGGTCATGTTAATTTAAGAGAGAGGCCGTTGGGGTAGAGGAAACAAGAAGTGCAGAACATTGAAGCTGGCATAAGCTTTGCTGACTCAGAAGATGGAAGATAACTCAAGAGGGTCTCTGAAAAGGAGGAAAGTGATGAGTTCTTAGATTAGAGGACAGGAGGACTGGATCTTAAGGGACTTTCAGAATATTTGATTCCCTCTGTGATCTTTCAGCTTGAGAGAGAGGCATTGTCAGTGATAATTTCATGCTAAAGAGTTATTATTCTGTCTATGGTTTCCCAGTTGAACTTAAAAAGAGAATGTTAAAGTTATGATATCTAGAGCTCTTAAGATTATATACATATAATTTAGGTTACTGTCATTTGCAGGAATTATCTGGTATTTCATGGTTGCTTATATAAATTGGAGTATCTAGGCTTAGAGGTTTATAGATTATTATGAGGTACTGTCATGTATCTTAATCAAATATGAATCACTTTTTATTCAGAGTATGTAGAAATGATAAACCCTATTTCATCTGTTGATAATATATTAAGTTGATTAATATTGATTTATAAGTCTTTAGATGTCATTTCATCCTTAATTAAATTTTATCTTTGCCTTTTCCTATTTATTACTTCATTATTCATTTTGTATGTTTTGTGGAATAGCTATAGGAAACTATTAAATGCACAGGTAAAAATGAGCCCATAGAAAATCAATATTAAGACTATGTGTTTGTGAGAACAGTTGTACCTTGTCGGAAACTGTAAAGTGTTATCTGGTCAATGGGTTTTCATCAGGGGTAGATCCACTGTTTAGCTAATAGGATTTAAGACAGAGACCCTAAATATACACATGTGGTTTCTCTCCTAAATATCAAATATACTAGCTCATCTTCAGTTTTCATTTGATTATTGTGTTGTAGGGAAAGAAATGCTGCCATTTCTAGTATAAGCAAAGCCTTATCATCATTGGTAAATAAATAAGAGAGAACATCATAATCAATTGAACATAGAAACAACCAACAAGTTTACAGGGACTAAAAATTATTTTAAATAATAACCTTATATAAAAAATGTTCTAAATTCACCAATACAAATGAAGAGTCTCTAACTACATCTTTAAACTCTCTCTCATATCCAGGAAAGACATAAGACATGTGATGAGTCAAAGGGTATAAGTTAATCTATATAGCAATTAAAGCTTAAAAATATCTGGTGAAAAATGAATACAGAATTTCTTCTGTCTGCAAAGGGTTCTCAATGGTTAAGAATAGTTGTTGCTCCTGTAGCGTGTCAAAGTTCAGTTCCCAGGATATACAAGGATCCATAACTACAGTACCAGAGAATCATATGATTTCCGACTTCTATAGCATCATTTGCATGATGTATGAATATACAAAATGTTTGTACACATGGAATAAAGTAAAACTAAAAGCATTTGTAAAAAACATTCAAACATTTGTATGTGTATGAGTGCTTTGTCTGCATGTTTGTATGTTTGTCATGTGCATGAAATGGCCATGAAGTCCAGAATAGGACGTCAGAAAAACAAAATGATTGGGAGTCACAAACTGGAAGCTGATACCAGAACCTCTGCAAGCGCCCAAGTGCTAACAGCTGAACCAGTTCTTCAGCTTTAGGTATAGCTGATAAATTGCACTTCAAGTCAAAAATAGTCAGAAGAGATAAAACCGGTGCATATATTAGAAAAAAGAAGGGATGGAGAGACAACTGAGGTTCAATTCCTGGCACCTACAAAGCACTTAATGACCATATGTAACTCCAGTTCCAGAAGATCTAAAAACTTCTGGCATCTGCAGGTAGCATATGCATGTGATACAGAGACATACATGAAGACAAAACTATGGCTATACAGGTAAAATAAAAAAAAAATCCTAAAATAAGAAAAATATAAATGGAAAGAGTTTAACAAAAAGGTATAGTGGTTCTTAATATGCACACGTTAAACATTAGGATTCATAATTTCCTAAAACCAACTAATTAGTAGAAAATGCACCCACCTTTGGCATCTTTGATAAATCATTTGAAGTTAAAATCATCAAAGCATCCACTGAGTTAAGCTATATCATGGATCATATGGGTGCATGAACTCAGGCGTGTGTGTGTGTGTGTGTGTGTGTGTGTGTGTTTACAATTTATATGCATATGTCACGAAGTCCATATGAAAGTGGAAATAAATGTAGAAAGGTAGAAAAGGAAATATAAAATGGGAAGGAATGTCTAAATGATGGAATATAGTGATTTCATTTGTTTTTACCTACCATGTTTTCTCTCTTGTAAAATTAAGATAATATTAAAGGCTGTTATAAGGGTCCTGCTTCAGAAAGGTGACAAAAGGATTTAAAATCTGATTTAGAAGCGAACACTTTGAAAGCTGCATTTTATTCATCATGGAACCCCAGGAGAATGTTGATCACTCAATAACTGCTGAATGAATGATCTTAATGAAGCTTTAGTTCTTAAAAGGAAACAACTGCACTCCAAAAATATACATAAATACAAGCTATACTGTTGCAGTAATTTCCAATCCCAATAAGCCCTATAAAAACCACACAACCCATTTATTATATTTATAAGATCTATGCCTAGATTGAGCAGATCTATCATTATCTGAGACCCTTTGCTACTTGCAATGTTTCCTGGACACATTGTTCTGCTCCATCTTTTCTTCTACCTCTACCTCTACCTCCACCTCCACCTCCACCTCCACCTCCACCTCCACCTCCACCTCCACCTCCACCTCCACCTCCACCTCCACCTCCACCTCCACCTCCACCTCCACCTCCACCTCCACCTCCACCTCCACCTCTACCTCTACCTCTACCTCCTTCCCTCCCTCCCTTCTCCTTCCTCCCTGCTCTGAGACCTCCAGTCCCACCTTTCCATTCCATTGTCCAATCACAGACTCCAGCCTTTATTTGACCAGTTAGAATGGAAAGAAGGTTCAATGTGTTCACCTGAGTTTGTGATTTACTCCTCTTCCAGGGCAGCCCCCCTTGTGGAAGCAATATTAACACCAAAAAATACAAACAGCACCATAGCAACCCACAACACAGTACCTTGTGGTTGTCAATTCACCTGTAGGTTCCCAGACAGAGGCAGCTGTTTAAAAGCACAGGAACATTGCTCTTACCCATCAGCTCTGACCCTGAAAATGTCTGTTACTAATAACTGGGCTCTCTGATTGTTCATAATGACCCTGTTTCCCAAGCAGAACTAACCAGTGATTTGGAATCAAATTGACAATTGTAAAATAGAGACGCTGCTTTCATTGATCCTTACCTGGCCATCATCTTTGCATTAGCTTAGAAAACATCAGCATGTTAGCATTAATCCACATTATGAATAAATTTTCTAACCATGAAGCATGAAACGTAACCCACTGTGGTGTTAATTTCTCTCCTAACAACTATTGTCAGTTGTTAGCACTGAAAAGCTTAATATTCCGTTAGAGTGGTCATAATTCATCTTCAGCTTCTCCCCCCCAACCCCGTCAATTAAATTTCTTTTTGGCAATTTCATACATGTATAAAATACATTCTGTTTTACTATCAACATGTCACTTTTTCTACATTCATTATTCTCTCTCTCTCTCTCTCTCTCTCTGTGTGTGTGTGTGTATGTGTTTTTCAGTTGTGATCCTCTGATATTATGTAATATCGTTATGCAGCCATGGAGTTGGAAGTGTCCACTGAAAGCTGGTGACCTCATTGTTTGGTACACAACAGAGGCAATGACTGCCTTTCTGCCCAGAATTCCTCATTTCTTGGTTAAAGCCCTGCAAGACCCACTCCCCTCATCACAGTTCGGGATTGGCTGTTAACCAGTCAAGTTTTGGGAAGTAACAGTGCTGATAGTTCTACTAGTGAGAGAACACATTATCAAAAGCGGTGTCAGGCCGAAGAGTAGCATTTCACATCACTTCTCCCTATCTTCCAGGATTCACATTTTCCCTGCTTTCTCATTCACAGTAATCTCTGAGATTCAGGGGGAGTTGTATAAATGTTCTGCTTAGTGCTCAGGACTAGATCATCCTTTATCCTAAGCATCTTAAACAACTTGGAGTCTCTGTACTCTGTGTCACTCACTGCAAAGAGAAGCTTCTCTTAGTAGCTAAGGCTTCAAAGTTCAAAACAACTGTGTCACTGTTATGCTAAAGCTAGCAGGCTCACTTAGCCTGGATCTCAGCATTATAGTACACAGGGCCCACAGATGAGGAAGACCACACTGACTGTCTCCTCCAACAGCCTGGATGAAACCTTCTGGCACTTAAAAAGCTAGAAAGGTTTTTGTCAGAGTAACCAACTACTTTCTGATTGGATTAAAAACCTTCCCCCATAAGATAGATCTCACATCTGGTACTGTTAAGTAGGCAAAACAACCAAAGCTGGCTAGATCCTGTGTCCTAATATCCTAAGGGTAAAATATTAGTAGTGGCCTTCTGCTAAATACATGTGTTATTAACCTGCCCAGGTTCCTCTCTTCAGGCCCATAGATTAGTACATCTCCCATTCCTCCTGAAGAAAACTTCTCTTTACAGGTGAAGAAGCAATTGTGCTGAGGACCAATTCATATGATATGGGGAATACTTAGATCAGCCTTAATCTTAAATCTTAAACACTAAATCAAAGATACAATCTGCTATTCATGGACCTGACCACAGAAAACGTTTATAGTGATTAACTGAAAATCCATTATCCTAAGTTATAAATTATAGTGAAATACAATATAACTTGAAGTTATTGGTTTAGATTACCATTACCCGTGCATATGATACTTAAATTTGCTAAACATTTTAATTAATCATAATTTCTCTGAATGCTGAAATAAGGATGCTGTACAATTACATAGTGAATAACAGGAAATCAATCACTCTATAAATACAGCCCTAAACCTTTAGATTACTATCACCATTGACCAAATTTAATATCAAACACAAGGCAACTAATTTCCTTGATAACCAAATGACTTTGAGCTAATAAAGCACATTAAGATACAAGTGAAATAGAAAATATAAGATTTGGTTTTTTCAAATTTTCAAATAGTTTATTTCAATTTCCTGTGTAGGGATGTGTATCTATAGCTATCTATGAATACCTCATGAATACAGAGTGCCCAGAGAGGCCAGAAGAGGCCATCTGAGCCCCTGGAACTTGAGTCTTAGGTGATTGTGAGCTGTCAAATAAATGCTGCAAACAGAACATGGGTACCATTGCTCTCAATCATTGACTTGTCTCCATGCCTTATCAGTTCTTAAAGTGATGATTACATTATATATACATGTGTAAGTACATATACATAAACATCTATAAATATATACATATGTACATATATGTGTGTAAGAGCATAATTAGTATTCCATCTCTTTTATTGAGAACTTCAAAGTTTAAGACATGATCATTGAAGACCTTTTTTAGTAATTTTTGAAAACATTTATGGCTTGAAGTATCTTTAAAACTTAGAGAAACCTATAGGGTTACATATCCCATCCCGTGGGATTCAGTTATTCGTGGGTGCGAGGGGGACCGCAAACCTGGAAGGAGATGGGAGGAAGAAAAAGAAGAGTAGGAGACCAGGAAGGATACCTATCGAGGTCTCGTTTATTATGTTGAGGTGCCTTCTTTTTAAAGCATACATCTTGGGGAATATGGGAGGGGTCGAGGGAGAATTATACAAAGAACAAAGACATGGGCAACTGCTGACATGGGGGCCGAAGTCAGGCGCCAGGCAGCGGGCACTCTGCATCTTATCTCTGGAACATCGATCCTCCTTGACAGCCTTGGGGTTCAGGCTGGGCTCAGGCGTAACTCATGTCCTTGGATGGCATGGGAACTCAGGAAGAGATAGGGAAGAGGGGACTATAATTCAGCTTTTACAGCCTCAGTTGCCAAGAAAGGAATAGGGAGGAAGGGGGGTGATAACCAGCTCTTAGTACAAGGACATTTGGCCTGTTAGGGAGATTGTGAAGGGCTCACTTTCTCACGGGATGGTCTCTGACAGTTACAGACCCCTTTAGCTCCTTGGGTACTTTCTCTAGCTCCTCCATTGGGGGCCCTGTGATACATCCAATAGCTGACTGTGAGCATCCACTTCTGTGTTTGCTAGGCCCCGGCATAGTCTCACAAGAGACAGCTATATCAGGGTCCTTTCAGCAAAATCTTGCTAGTGTATGCAATGGTGTCAGTGTTTGGAGGCTGATTATGGGATAGATCCCTGGATATGGCAGTCCTATAGGTGGAACAACAATATAAACTAACCAGTACCCCGGAGCTCTTGTCTCTAGCTGCATATGTATCAAAAGATGGCCTAGTAGGCCATCACTGGAAAGAGAGGCCCATTGGTCATGCAAACTTTATATGCCCCAGTACAGGGGAACACCAGGGCCAAAAAGTGGGAGTGGGTGGGTAGGGGAGTGGGGGGAGGGTTTGGGGGACTTTTGGGATACCATTGGAAATGTAAATGAGGAAAATACCTAATAAAAATATTTAAAAAGAAAAGAAAAAAATACCTTGTGGAAAAAAAACTTAGAGAAACAAAAATTACATTAACAGAAGTAGAGTTAATATATTTGTATGGAAGCACAAAAGTCTCCAGATAGTCAAAGCTAAACATAACAGAAAAGAAAATTTGAAGATATCATAATGTTATCTTAAATCATATTACATAGCTACAGTAACAAAAATACCATGGCTCTGCCCCCAAAATAGACATAGACACCAACATTATAGAAGTGATATATCACAAATAAACCCACACAGCTACAGACATAGTTTTTTAACAAAGGTGTCAAAACACATAATTGAGGAAAATAAGAGAGCCCTTTTGAGAAATGATAGTAGAAAAAAAACTATATGTGCACACATTGAAGAAACAAAATAGAGCAATGTCTACTCCTCCATATATTTAAAAAAAAAGAATTCAAAATGGATCATGTACTTTAATCATAATACCTGAAAATTTGAAACTGCTAGAGTTTGACATATAGGCAAAGCAAGAGCTTTCTGTAAAGGTCTCCAATAGTAAAAGAAACAGCTCTAAGAATTAAAAAAATGCTATTACTTGAAGTCAAAATATTCCTGTCCAGTAAGAAAAACAATCATCTGACTGAAAGGACAGACTCTGTAAGGAATAGCCACATACACATGAGACCCTAATACCTAGGATGCATAAAGGACTATAACACTTCAACATCAAATATTCTATCAATATATGAGCAAATTAGCTAATATACAGTTTTTTAAAGAGGAGAAATTCATATAAATAATAAATACTGTAAAAAGTACTTAAAATCCTTAGCCACAGAGAAATATAACAGGAAATTACATTTAAATTCCATTTTACACTTGTAAGAATGTGACAATAAATACTGGTGAATAGCTTGGGGAAAGGATAACTCTATTCATTTCTGTGGTGATTTAAATTTGTGCAACCATTATGAATAACACACAAAAGATGAAATATGCCAGATTCAGAACATATGCTTTGTTTTTCCTTAAGTATTCAAACTTGAATTAAAATAAGACATGTGTGTGTGTTTATGTATCTGTGTGTGTGTTTCTGAGTGTTTAAAATTACTCTTAGTTTGATCATAAAATCAATAAGTTTTTTTATACCATTAAGACATAAACACCATTGATATTTATAAATGGGTTAATTTTTATAAAGATATGTATTTATAAAATTGAAATGAAGCTGAAAATATAGTTTTGTATTTTAAAAAATTATGAAAACAATAGCATTTGATTATACATTACCTTACTGGGTGCGTGGCTGAGTTTATGTGGTTTATGTGTATCACATGGGTGCAAGCACCTAAGGTGTCCAAAACGGGATACTACATCTCCTGATGTAGAAGGGATCGGCATTTATTGAACCACCATATAACTATACAGGTGAAAAGATTATAACTTGATTCCTCTGCAAGAGCAGTATGTGCTCTTAATCAGAGTCATTTCTAAAAGTTCATAATTAAGTACCTTTAAGCAAACCACAGGGATAATATCTCACCAGTGAAATTCAACCACCCAGCACACATTCAGAATATTCCTACAGTGATCATCTTTATACTGGTGCTTTTAAGTGGAGTTCTGGTTATTTCTTTATTGTTACAACAGGATATGACTGACGTATTTTCAGGTAGCTTTTTCAGGGTGATTGTGCAGAGTTACTTATGAAAAACAAACTCAAACTAAAGGATTTGACATTGTCTGATCGCAGCTAAGATTTAGTTTACTAACACTGCCTTCCTATACCCATAGCTCCCATAACCCCTCCAACTATAGTACATGTCTTATGGGCTGTATGTTCACAATACTACTTTTTCGGAAGAAAGTAGAACTCAGATTTCTCATAGAAGTGGATAATAGATATCCCGGTGGCATTTAACTGAGGTGTTTCTAGCTATTATTTAATTTGCATTTTAAAAGCATTTATTACAAGTTAATGAATCAACTGATACTCCAGGGAGCATTTAATAAGATTTATTGCCTTATAAAATGTGTATGGCTCTCAGCTAAATAACTGAGATTATAATTATTAGCAGTTGCATAATTACATTAGCAGCAATTCTACAGATGACCTGAGACAAGGAACATCTAAGACCTTCCACATTTTATATTGACTTAGGTGACTTGAAAACATAAATTTTAAACATTTGAATAGCTTCGTAGCACCAACTTGTTTTGTTGTTGTTGTTGTTGTTGTTGTTGTTGTTATGGTTATGTTTTTCATTTGGAAGGCATCTAAAACTGCAGTAACAACAACAACAAAAAAAACATTAAATAAGGGAACAACTTCATATTAGCACGAGGACAGAAGACCTCAAAGGCAGTTAGAAAATTAGGAAAATGTTGGAATCTGCACTTTATAAAGTCAAGTTGCCCAAGAATCTACCGTTCTATAGCTGAAGGCAAAAAAAGTTCATGTAGTTAAACGGGTGTTTCACATGCCCTTTTCTGACTGGCCCCCCTGTCTAGCAAAGGAACCCAGTGAGTCCAGGGAACGCAGGCTCACAGTGCACCACAGTGAGTACAGTGAAGCAGGTTCACAGTTTACCATGCTTTCCGTTTTGTGCTGTCTCCATTTCCCAATTGCTTTTTAAAGCCTTTCAGTGACATCATTTTATTAGGATGTATTAATTATGCATAATTGTTTAAATATATTTTATGCACTCATGTAATATTTGATTATATTTACTCCTATCTTCCAACTATTCTCCTCTCACTTTTATATCTTGTTGAATGTGTGACTGTATGTGAGTGTGTGTGTGTGTGTGTGTGTGTGTGTGTGTGTGTGTGTGTGTGTGTGTGTTTGTGCAGGCATGCATGTGAGTGTGTGTGTGTGTGTGTGTGTGAGAGAGAGAGAGAGAGAGAGAGAGAGAGAAGAAAGAGTATGTGTGTATGTCCACAAGTGTTTGTGAATGTGTGTGTGAGAGAGGGTGTATTGAAAGTGAGTATGAGTGTATGTGTGTATGTTTGCGTGTGAGGGTGAGACAGTGCATTTTACTAGGATTACATATAGGACCATAGGACTCATATCAGAGGCTATACCAATGACCAAATATCTCCTTCTTGCCCATTAAGCATTAACTTAGTACATACTCAGGTTGGCATATGACTCCATGAGCCCCTCTCAGTACCTGTATGCCATCACTTTTAAACTTTTGTTTAATGTTTCAAAGATTAAATTTATAAAACAAGCATGAGGATACAACTAGCACCCAGGCAATACTTTGTGCCCAAGAGTAGTGTAAAATAATTGCAGCAATAATATAAAATTTAACAAATATCAGTACAACCACAGGTGATTAAAAATCAAACAGATTAGCCAATACTTTCTATACTTTAAATAGTGATTTTGTAAATGTCAAACACATTAACAAAATGCAAGAATTATTTTCTTATATTAACAGCTAGCTTGTACCAGACAATATTGAGATGAGTATTTAAATCAAAGAAACCTTGTAGTGAGAAAAGAAAATTACTGCTGAACTTTTAAAAATACAGATATCATAGATATCATTTGTGTTTTGTTTTTGTTTTTGTTTTTGTTTTGATTAATAATACCACTTTCCTGAAACCCTTTCCATGTATACCCGACTGGGTCCCTCCCAAAACCTTGGCCTCCTTTTCTTTAGTTACTATTTTTACACACACACACACACACACACACACACACACACACACACACACACACTGAGAGACAGCGACAGAGGAGGGGGAATCTGTATTCTATGTTAGTTCTAGCACCAAGTTTTTTATTTCCTTAAAGTAAATTAGAGTCTATGCCTTTCCTGTATCTCTCTTGTAAACATGTATAAAATAACCATGTCTGTGTATTCTACTGCTATATGCCCCAGTTTCTATAAGGGAAATGGTATTATGACAAAAGAAAATGGGAACATGGTTCAGTCTAAATATTGGAATTTAAACATTTTCAAACTACTATTTCCACAGTGTCATTGTCAGCTTCCATGAAACATCAAGATGGCTACTGGAATATCATCCTCTATTACAATATTTTTCAATCTGTCAGTCAAGACAATTTTGGGGGTCAAATGACCACTTCACAGGGGTTGCCTAAGACTATCAGAAATCAAAGATATTTGCATTATAGTTCACAACAGAATCAAAATCATAGTTCTGACATAGTAAAGAAATTCATTTCATAGTTGGCATCACTATAGCATGAGGAACTGTTCTATAGGGTCACAGCATCAGAAAGGTTGAGAGCCACTGGTCTAGCACCTTTTCAGTACAAGAAGAAAGGAGAGACTCAAAATTCCTGTAAATATTTAATGGGTCTGAGTTGTGTACTTATCACCTGGGGAGAGCAAACAACATTTTGCTTGTTAAAGTTATTTTCTCAATCCTGAAGCTCAGGACAAAAGTTACAGAGACAAATGGAGGACAAATTAATGGCCATTGGCCATTGGTACCCAAAGAAAAGGCTTCCATGACCAAGGATGTATTCTACTAAGCGTTCCATAGAAAATAGTCAGGTAAGGCATTGAACAGAATTACTGACAAGGATGCTACAAAGTAAGAACTCAGTAAACATTCAAAGAAAGGAATATGAACACACAGAAGGAGTTATGTTTTCTGTAATTTTAAGTGCCCTGACAAATTGATACTCTTAGTGAAACTGTACACACCACACACACACACAAACACACACACACACACACACACACACACACACACACACACAGCCATTGGATACCTGGATACCTGCACTTTTACTTTTTTAACTGTGACATGGTATATAGTTTTATTTAGTTTTAGCTTCTATTTTTTTATTGAATATTTTCTTTATTTACATTTCAAATGCTGTCCCCTTTCCTAGTTTCCTCTCTGAAAGTCCACTATCTATTATCCCCTCCCCACTTCCCCTGCTCCCAGACCCACCCAGTCCTGTTTCCTACACAGGGGTATAGAATCTTCACAAGCCCAAGGGCCTCTCCTCCCATTGATGGCTGACTAGGCCATCCTATGCTACCTATGCAGCAAGAGGCACAAGTCCCACCATTTGTTTTCTTTGATTGGTGGTTTAGTCCCAGGAAGCTCTGGGGGTACTGGTTAGTTCATATTGTTGTTCCCCTTATAGGGCTGCAAACCCCTTCATCTCCTTGGGTATTTTCTCTAGCTCCTTCATTGGGGACCTTGTGCTCTGTCCAATGGATGACTGTGCACATCCACTTCTGTATTTTCCAGGCACTGGCAGAACCTCTCAGGAGACAGCTATATCAGGCTCCTGTCAGCAAAATCTTGTTGACATCTGCAATAGTGTCTGGGTTTGGTGGTTGTTTATGGGATGGATCCCCAGGTCGGGCAGTCTCTAGATGGTCATTCCTTCAGTCCCTGCTCCAAACTTTGTCTCTGTAACTCCTTCCATGGGTATTTTGCTCCTCCTTCTAAGAGAGATCGAAGTATCTATATTTTGGTCTTCCTTCTTCTTGAGTTTCATATGTTTTGCAAATTGTATCTTGGGAATTCTGAGTTTCTGGGCTAATATCCACTTATCAGTGAGTGCACATTATGTGAGTTCTTTTGTGACTGGGTTACCTCACTCAGGATGATATCCTCCAGATCCATCCATATGCCTAAAAATTTCATAAATTTCTTGATTTGAGAGTATGCTATAGTCAATAAGGCATTCTGTTGTGAAATGATTTGCAGTTTCTTTTGTCTTTTCTTAAAACTACCACAAATATAAAATGATACAATATAAGATGTTAATGAAGGCAGTATGAAGAGGAAACCAAATTAATATGGGAAAGGTTAAATGGAGAGGAGGGATGGGAAAGGGGGGGACAGCAGATGGTAGAGTATGTTTTGTATGTCTTTTAAAATATAGCTAAATAGAATTTTTAAAAAATATCAATAAGTATAGTATTTGATACAGTTTAATTAACATCTTTGCTTAAAATCACAAATCTGGAGCTGAATAGATAGCCTAGTAGATAAGGCCATGCACTACAATTGTGGAAGACCTGTGTTCAGTTTCTAGTGCACACATAGGAAGTTCACACTGAGCTATAGTACTATCTTTTAATTTTGAAAATAACTTATTATTTTCCATATCATGCTAGGAAAGTCAGTTTAACAAATATTTATTAAGACCAGGGCTTTCTTGCCATGCATGCTGCCATATTTTATCTCGTTGTACACTGTGTTCTATTTGCTTTACTACCAAATAAGGACTGCCTTATAGTTTTATGTTAATAAGGTAAACTATTATGTCAATGACCATATTCATCAATTTTACCTATACTGACAGCAGAACTATGTAGTAAAAACACTTTAATATATCTTTATCTGAAACCATACTCTGTACATTTTACTCATAGTGACTAGAGAAATTTCCCTAAAAGGTTGCATTGTAAAGTAGCAATGGTTGCATCAGACAGTTGCTACTGACAGCAGATGCCAGGCTTCATCTTCACTATTGCTTTCATAAATACTACACAATCTATTCTTTAATGAATATTTTTAAAGCTCTATTTACAGATAGCTCTAACATGTAGAGAGTTAGCTTTAGACAAATAGATTCTTTCTTTTTATAATTTTAATTTTTGTGTATTGCATTGGAAAAAAAAAGAACAGATTTCCTAACTCTTATAATTCAGGTTTTCAGTTAACTTGACAAAATCAATAAACAAATAAATTGTCCACATGTTAGCTAATATTTTTTAAAAGATCACTATAACATTTATCAGAGACAGTTATCAAGTTCCACATTTATGTCTCTGTTTCAGCTGACCATGATACTCAGAAAGGCAAAAATCAAGAAACAACCTATTTATTAATTCTTTAAGCTAATCACATCTATTTGGTTCACCTCTTCACCTCTATTTGACAACCCCCCTCTGTGTATTTGTGTGTGTGTGTGTGTGTGTGTGTGTGTGTCTGTTTGTGTGTGTGTGCGTGTGTGTGTGTGTGTGTGTGTTTTCTCATATTGGACCTTCAACAGCCTGGTCTACAGAGTGAGTTCCAAGACAGCCAAGGCTGCATAGGGAAACCCTGTCTCAAAAAAAAAAAAAAATACAATGTTAAAATCAAACGTACACATGAGCAATATTCTTCATAATTTTAATGATTTTCAACATCATGCATTTTAATTAATTGTACTTATTTCAAGATTGATGTGGAGTGGCTAAAGTTTTTCTGAATTGTATTGTCTTTGGAGGTGTTCTTATCAGTGTTCAAAAAGAATGGGAGATAGCAGATATCCACTCAACGGAGGTCTGATTTCACAGAAGTCTGGGGATCAGAGATTAGCTACTGAATGATCATCCCAGCAATCATTTCAATCCCCTTTTTATTTAGGTGTTGTTTGTTTCTGTCACGGAGAGCTTAAGTAATACGGAGTTTACATTCTCCTCCTGAGAACTCTGCAAATTTTTATGGAAAAAGCCAAGTGAGTTATTATTATTATTATTATTATTATTATTATTATTATTATTATTATTATTATTATTATTATTATTATAGAGGATTACTCTCCCAGAAGTCAACTATAACTCATATATATATATATATGATCGCTGACCATAGCTGAGAGAGCAGATAATAGCCTGTTTAGGAGCAGTCGGCTTTGTTCACTGAAGGGCATTCTGTCCTCCCACTACTCACACTTCTTTCTATTTTTTCTTTCTTTCTTTCATTTTATTCATCACGCCCACCGAATAAGAGAGATGCCAAATCTGCAAATAGAAAGCAAGACTATTAACATATGAAGCAGCTCCAAGATCAAAATACTGCATGCAGCATGTGTGTTTTAATGAAAATCTCCGTGCAAAGGCAGCTGAAGTCTGCATTGTGGGAGCTTCCAAGATAAAAGTGCAATTGCGGTGAGAAAAGAAACTTTCAACACTCCAAGTAAAAATTGCTTCTTACACTTAGAGCCAATTACTTTCCTGTGTGAAAGTGTGTGCCATCACTGAACCTCTTTCTCAAGGCACTGGAAGTGTTCTTTCTTCTGCCTGCATCCCCCTCTGCCTGGGGGATTCTACCCGCGATGTCCTGTTTCTGCTATAAACTGTCTTGAAAGGTGGTCATTTAATTTACTTGGGAACTCGTTCCTGTTGGGGACTGGTGTTTCTGATGGCCTTATCTGATCCCCCTAGGTTTTGCATTTCTTCAGCTGATGGCTTCAAGGCTCAAGTTATTGATCACCATGCACACAGCTCATCAGCCAAGGGAAAATGAGGTTACAACTCCATTTCCTTTGTCTAGCATATGCTTTGATGAGCTCACATATGTCTTCCTCTTCCTTTAGTGTTTCCTTTTTCTGTTCACCTTGCTGCTGACACCTTTCTTATAGAGGAAGAGAAGGACAATCTCAAGCGTGAATGGGTAGTAGATTGCAAAAGAGGGAGAATCCTGATGCTTGCTTTTCATCATTCATCCCAGCAAATAGTGGTATTTGTTTTTCACTGCTGTGTATCAAAGGGCCACACTCTTGGTGGTATAAATCAACATGTATTGGGCATTGTGGAGATTCTTTGGTAAGGGGTTCAGGCATAACTTAGGTACATGCTATATTCGGACTATAGACTGTAGTCAAGGCTGACTGGGTTGTGGGTGCTCACTCCCTCCTTTAGGAAACTAACTAGAGTTGGTTTCTTATGCTTATAGAACTTAAGCTTTCCATGTAGAACCTGACTCTACAGCAACTGTGAAAATAAATCATGGAAACTTTAAGGAAGTTATATAGAAGCATGAGTTGTCTGTGGTAGTCCTGGAATTCCTTCTGTCATAATGGAAACATCTATCTTCTTCCTCAGTGTCTTATGCCCTTAAGACCTTGAGTGGCACACAGTATGCAAACTAATGCCTTTTAAGACATCTCTTATCTTTGGAATTATGAAACAAGATTTCAGTGTGATTCTATTCATGTAAAATTCTATTTGCACCAAAACCTCCTCCAGTGACAGTTAACAATGAACTAGCATAATTATTTAATTTGCAGAGAACAACTTAAGATAGCTCACGCATGGAATGATTACTTATTACATATTTCTTAATTTCTTTTATATAAAACAGAGGAACTCAGGGTTATTCTTGCCTTTCCAAATATGCATCTTTTTCCAGGTGCAGCTTCGGAGTGAGAGAAGCAGGATGACTTCTTGTGCTCAGGCCTCCAGTTTCTACATGCTTGTGTGCTGGCTGCTAACAGGCACACTGTAATTTTGAGAGCTGTCTCAGTATTTCCTATGCTTTCTTTCTTCCAAGGCTGATGACTTGGCATGTGCAAACCAGCTTCTGCCTTCACAAATTGCAGGAGTCAAGTTTTTTTTTTTTTTTTTTCCTTTATCGATTTTCTTTTTTTTTTTTTTTTCCATTTTTTATTAGGTATTTAGCTCATTTACATTTCCAATGCTATACCAAAAGTCCCCCTTACCCACCCACTCCCACTCCCCTACCCACCCACTCCCTTCCTTTGGCCCTGGCGTTCCCCTGTACCGGGGCACACAAAGTCTGCGTGTCCAATGGGCCTCTCTTTCCAGTGATGGCCGACTAGGCCATCTTTTGATACATATGCAGCTAGAGTCAAGAGCTCAGGGGTACTGGTTAGTTCATAATGTTGTTCCACCTATAGGGTTGAAGATCCCTTTAGCTCCTTGGGTACTTTCTCTAGCTCCTCCATTGGGAGCCCTGTGATCCATCCATTAGCTGACTGTGAGCATCCACTTCTGTGTTTTCTAGGCCCCGGCATAGTCTCACAAGAGACAGCTACATCTGGGTCCTTTCAGTAAAATCTTGCTAGTGTATGCAATGGTGTCAGCATTTGGAAGCTGATTATGGGGTGGATCCCTGGATATGGCAGTCTCTACATGGTCCATCCTTTCATCTCAGCTCCATACTTTGTTTCTGTAACTCCTTCCATGGGTGTTTTGTTCCCACTTCTAAGAAGGGGCATAGTGTCCACACTTCAGTCTTCATTTTTCTTGAGTTTCATGTGTTTAGGAAATTGTATCTTATATCGTGGGTATTCTAGGTTTTGGGCTAGTATCCACTTATCAGTGAGTACATATTGTGTGAGTTCCTTTGTGATTGTGTTACCTCACTCAGGATGATGCTCTCCAGGTCCATCCATTTGGCTAGGAATTTCATAAATTCATTCTTTTTAATAGCTGAGTAGTACTCCATTGTGTAGATGTACCACATTTTCTGTATCCATTCCTCTGTTGAGGGGCATCTGGGTTCTTTCCAGTTTCTGGCTATTATAAATAAGGCTGCTATGAACATAGTGGAGCATGTGTCCTTCTTACCAGTTGGGGCTTCTTCTGGATATATGCCCAGGAGAGGTATTGCTGGATCCTCCGGTAGTACTATGTCCAATTTTCTGAGGAACCGCCAGACTGATTTCCAGAGTGGTTGTACAAGCCTGCAATCCCACCAACAATGGAGGAGTGTTCCTCTTTCTCCACATCCTCGCCAGCATCTGCTGTCACCTGAATTTTTGATCTTAGCCATTCTCACTGGTGTGAGGTGGAATCTCAGGGTTGTTTTGATTTGCATTTCCCTGATGATTAAGGATGTTGAACATTTTTTCAGGTGCTTCTCTGCCATTCGGTATTCCTCAGGTGAGAATTCTTTGTTCAGTTCTGAGCCCCATTTTTTAAGGGGGTTATTTGATTTTCTGAGGTCCACCTTCTTGAGTTCTTTATATATGTTGGATATTAGTCCCCTATCTGATTTAGGATAGGTAAAGATCCTTTCCCAGTCTGTTGGTGGTCTTTTTGTCTTATAGACAGTGTCTTTTGCCTTGCAGAAACTTTGGAGTTTCATTAGGTCCCATTTGTCAATTCTCGATCTTACAGCACAAGCCATTGCTGTTCTGTTCAGGAATTTTTCCCCTGTGCCCATATCTTCAAGGCTTTTCCCCACTTTCTCCTCTATAAGTTTCAGTGTCTCTGGTTTTATGTGAAGTTCCTTGATCCACTTAGATTTGACCTTAGTACAAGGAGATAAGTATGGATCGATTCGCATTCTTCTACATGATAACAACCAGTTGTGCCAGCACCAATTGTTGAAAATGCTGTTTTTCTTCCACTGGATGGTTTTGGCTCCCTTGTCGAAGATCAAGTGACCATAGGTGTGTGGGTTCATTTCTGGGTCTTCAATTCTATTCCATTGGTCCACTTGTCTGTCTCTATACCAGTACCATGCAGTTTTTATCACAATTGCTCTGTAGTAAATCTTTAGGTCAGGCATGGTGATTCCACCAGAGGTTCTTTTATCCTTGAGAAGAGTTTTTGCTATCCTCGGTTTTTTGTTATTCCAGATGAATTTGCAAATTGCTCCTTCTAATTCGTTGAAGAATTGAGTTGGAATTTTAATGGGGATTGCATTGAATCTGTAGATTGCTTTTGGCAAGATAGCCATTTTTACAATGTTGGTCCTGCCAATCCATGAGCATGGGAGATCTTTCCATCTTCTGAGATCTTCTTTAATTTCTTTCTTCAGGGACTTGAAGTTTTTATCATACAGATCTTTCACTTCCTTCGTTAGAGTCACGCCGAGATATTTTATATTATTTGTGGCTATTGAGAAGGGTGTTGTTTCCCTAATTTCTTTCTCAGCCTGTTTATTCTTTGTGTAGAGAAAGGCCATTGACTTGTTTGAGTTAATTTTATATCCAGCTACTTCACCGAAGCTGTTTATCAGGTTTAGGAGTTCTCTGTTGGAATTTTTAGGGTCACTTATATATACTATCATATCATCTGCAAAAAGTGATATTTTGACTTCCTCTTTTCCAATTTGTATCCCCTTGATCTCCTTTTGTTGTCGAATTGCTCTGGCTAATACTTCAAGTACTATGTTGAAAAGGTAGGGAGAAAGTGGGCAGCCTTGTCTAGTCCCTGATTTTAGTGGGATTGCTTCCAGCTTCTCTCCATTTACTTTGATGTTGGCTACTGGTTTGCTGTAGATTGCTTTTATCATGTTTAGGTATTGGCCTTGAATTCCTGATCTTTCCAGAACTTTTATCATGAATGGGTGTTGGATCTTGTCAAATGCTTTTTCTGCATCTAACGAGATGATCATGTGGTTTTTGTCTTTGAGTTTGTTTATATAATGGATTACATTGATGGATTTTCGTATATTAAACCATCCCTGCATCCCTGGAATAAAACCTACTTGGTCAGGATGGATGATTGCTTTAATGTGTTCTTGGATTCGGTTAGCGAGAATTTTATTAAGAATTTTTGCATCGATGTTCATAAGAGAAATTGGTCTGAAGTTCTCTATCTTTGTTGGATCTTTCTGTGGTTTAGGTATCAGAGTAATAGTGGCTTCATAAAATGAGTTGGGTAGAATACCTTCTACTTCTATCTTGTGAAAAAGTTTGTGCAGAACTGGAGTTAGATCTTCTTTGAAGGTCTGATAGAACTCTGCACTAAACCCGTCTGGTCCTGGGCTTTTTTTGGCTGGGAGACTATTAATAACTGCTTCTATTTCTTTAGGGGATATGGGACTGTTTAGAAGGTCAACTTGATCCTGATTCAACTTTGGTACCTGGTATCTGTCCAGAAATTTGTCCATTTCGTCCAGGTTTTCCAGTTTTGTTGAGTATAGCCTTTTGTAGAAGGATCTGATGGTGTTTTGGATTTCTTCAGGATCTGTTGTTATGTCTCCCTTTTCAGTTCTGATTTTGTTAATTAGGATTTTGTCCCTGTGCCCTTTAGTGAGTCTAGCTAAGGGTTTATCTATCTTGTTGATTTTCTCAAAGAACCAACTCCTCGTTTGGTTAATTCTTTGAATAGTTCTTCTTGTTTCCACTTGGTTGATTTCACCCCTGAGTTTGATTATTTCCTGCCGTCTACTCCTCTTGGGTGAATTTGCTTCCTTTTTTTCTAGAGCTTTTAGATGTGTTGTCAAGCTGCTAGTATGTGCTCTCTCCCGTTTTTTCTTGAAGGCACTCATAGCTATGAGTTTCCCTCTTAGAAATGCTTTCATTGTGTCCCAAAGGTTTGGGTACGTTGTGGCTTCATTTTCATTAAACTCTAAAAAGTCTTTAATTTCTTTCTTTATTCCTTCCTTGACCAAGGTATCATTGAGAAGAGTGTTGTTCAGTTTCCATGTGAATGTTGGCTTTCTGTTATTTATTTTGTTATTGAAGATCAGCCTTAGTGCATGGTGATCTGATAGGATACATGGGACAATTTCAATATTTTTGAATCTGTTGAGGCCTGATTTGTGACCTATTATGTGGTCAATTTTGGAGAAGGTACCATGAGGTGCTGAGAAGAAGGTATATCCTTTTGTTTTAGGATAAAATGTTCTGTAGATATCTGTCAGATCCATTTGTTTCATCACTTCTGTTAGTTTCAGTGTGTCCCTGTTTAGTTTCTGTTTCCATGATCTGTCCATTGGTGAAAGTGGTGTGTTGAAGTCTCCTACTATTATTGTGTGAGGCGCAATGTGTGCTTTGAGCTTTACTAAAGTTTCTTTAGTGAATGTGGCTGCTCTTGTATTTGGAGCATAGATATTCAGAATTGAGAGTTCCTCTTGGAGGATTTTACCTTTGATGAGAATGAAGTGTCCCTCCTTGTCTTTTTTGATGACTTTGGGTTGGAAGTCAATCTTATCAGATATTAGGATGGCTACTCCTGCTTGTTTCTTCATACCATTTGCTTGGAAAATTGTTTTCCAGCCTTTCATTCTGAGGTAGTGTCTATCTTTTTCTCTGAGATGAGTTTCCTGTAAGCAGCAAAATGTTGGGTCTTGTTTGTGTAGCCAGTTTGTTAGTCTATGTCTTTTTATTAGCGAGTTGAGACCATTGATGTTAAGAGATATTAAGGAAAAGTAATTGTTGCTTCCTGTTATTTTAGTTGTTAAAGGTGGCATTCTGTTCTTGTGGCTGTCTTCTTTTAGGTTTGTTGAGGGATTACCTTCTTGTTTTTTCTAGGGCGTTGTTCCCGTTCTTGTATTGGTTTTTTTCTGTTATTATCCTTTGAAGGGCTGGATTCGTGGAGAGATAATGCGTGAATTTGGTTTTGTCGTGGAATACTTTTGTTTCTCCCTCTATGATAATTGAGAGTTTGGCTGGGTATAGTAGCCTGGGCTGCAGTTTGTGTTCTCTTAGTGTCTGTATAACATCTGTCCAGGCTCTTCTGGCTTTCATAGTCTCTGGTGAAAAATCTGGTGTAATTCTGATAGGCTTGCCTTTATATGTTACTTGACCTTTTTCCCTTACTGCTTTTAGTATTCTATCTTTATTTAGTGCATTTGATGTTCTGATTATTATGTGTCGGGAGGAATTTCTTTTCTGGTCCAGTCTATTTGGAGTTCTGTAGGCTTCTTGTATGTTCATATGCATCTCATTCTTTAGATTTGGGAAGTTTTCTTCAATAATTTTGTTGAAGATGTTTGCTGGACCTTTGAGTTGAAAATCTTCATTCTCATCCACTCCTATTATCCGTACGTTTGGTCTTCTTATTGTGTCCTGGATTTCCTGGATATTTTGAGTTAGGATCTTTTTGCATTTTCCATTTTCTTTGATTGTTGTGCCGATGTTCTCTATGGAATCTTCTGCACCTGAGATTCTCTCTTCCATCTCTTGTATTCTGTTGCTGATGCTCAAATCTATGGTTCCAGATTTCTTTCCTAGGGTTTCTATCTCTAGTGTTGCCTCGCTTTGAGTTTTCTTTATTGTGTCTACTTCCCTTTTTAGGTCTAGTATGGTTTTGTTCATTTCCATCACCTGTTTGTATGTTTTTTCCTCTTTTTCTGTAAGGACTTCTACCTGTTTGATTGTGTTTTCCTGTTTTTCTTTAAGGACTTGTATCTCTTTAGCAGTGTTCTCCTGTATTTCTTTAAGTGATTTATTAAAGTCCTTCTTGATGTCCTCTACCATCATCATGAGATATGCTTTTAAATCTAGGTCTAGGTTCTCAGGTGTGTTGGGGTTCCCTGGACTGGGCGAAGTGGGTGTGCTGGGTTCTGGTGATGGTGAGTGGTCTTGGTTCCTGTTAGTAAGATTCCTCCGTTTACCTTTCGCCATCTGGTAATCTCTGGAGTTAGTAGTTATAGTTGACTCTGTTTAGAGATTGTTCTTCTGGTGATTCTGTTACCGTCTATCAGCAGACCTGGGAGACAGATTCTCTCCTCTGAGTTTCAGTGCTCAGAGCACTCTCTGCTGGCAAGCTCTCTTACAGGGAAGGTGCGCAGATATCTTGTATTTGGACCTCCTCCTGGCCGAAGAAGAAGGCCCAAAACAGGACCTTTCTCAGACACTGTGTTGCTTTGGCAGTTCCCAGGTGGTACAGACTCTCACCTAAGCAGACTAAATTCCTAAGTTCCTTGGAGTCCCGGGACCAAGGTGGCGACCGCTGCTGCTGTGGCTTAGGCCGCCTCCCCAGCCGGGCGGGCACCTGTCCTCCGGTCCGGAAGGTGGCCGGCTGTCCCCGGCCCACACAGGGTGCTGCCTCAGCGCCTCTGTGCTTCTGCCTGTTCCAGAAGCTGTCAGGTTCTCTGGCGCACCCTCTCACCTGTTCAGACTAATTTCCTAAGTTCGGCGGGTCCCGGACCAAGATGGCGACCGCTGCTGCTGTGGCTTAGGTCGCCTCCCCAGCCGGGCGGGCACCTGTCCTCCGGTCCGGAAGGTGGCCGGCTGTCCCCGGCCCACACAGGGTGCTGCCTCAGCCCCTCTGTGCTTCTGCCTGTTCCAGAGGCTGTCAGGTTTTCTGGCGCACCCTCTCACCTGTTCAGACTAATTTCCTAAGTTCGGCGGGTCCCGGACCAAGATGGGGAGTCAAGTTTTGAGCTGAGACTTCAATTTTTCAGCCTGTGGTGAGTTGTAGACTTGGCTTTGTAACGATTCCTGAGATAAAGGGCACAATAGAAGACAGAGCATTCTGTCAATGAGAGGTCATAGAGAAGGAATGCATATATATTTTTTTCTTTAATATATATGTTTTATACTCTATATTAATATGTTTCATATTTCTATGTAAACAAACATACTTCAACAATAGATATGTATATACTCCTGTATATATTCAAAGAAATAATGAGTATCTGTATATATGTAAATATGTTGTACAGTTTAATAGAAGTATATTAATTTTCCTATGATCTTAGGGATAAAGTTGAAGACCCAGGTACTTTGGAATGAGAGTCATTACAAATGCAGGTAACATGGGCAATTCCAGCTGGAGAGACTGAATTAAGAGTGCTTGTGTTGAAGTGGATGCTCACAGTCAGCTAATGGATGGATCATAGGGCTCCCAACGGAGGAGCTAGAGAAAGTAGCCAAGGAGCTAAAGGGATCTGCAACCCTATAGGTGGAACAACATTATGAACTAACCAGTACCCCGGAGCTCTTGACTCTAGCTGCATATATATCAAAAGATGGCCTAGTCGGCCATCACTGGAAAGAGAGGCCCATAGGACTTGCAAACTTTATATGCCCCAGTACAGGGGAACACCAGGGCCAAAAAGGGGGAGTGGGTGGGCAGGGGAGTGGGGGTGGGTGGATATGGGGGACTTTTGGTATAGCATTGGAAATGTAAATGAGCTAAATACCTAATAAAAAATGGAAAAAAAATAATTAAAAAAAAAAGAGTGCTTGTGTTTTCAAGAACACTTCAACTTTTATAAACCAGAATTCACAACTTACTGGAGATTATTCTGTCTCTAGAATTGGAAGCTCTTCTAGCAAATCTCTTAATCTTAAATCCGAGAATTCCCATCTGCAAAGTCAGAGGTAATATCCCCATCACTTCCTGAAAAGGTGAGTTATGAGAAATGAGGCAGAGCACCATGCAGATAAAACAAACAACCAACCAAACAAACAACCTTAATACTTCCATTCTCTAAGCTTGACAAACATATAAGCTAGTATAAAATGTGTATTAAACGACATCTCATCCTTGCTTATTGTTGTTCAAAGTTCAACAAATTTTAAATTGAAGGATTCTTTTAAAAAGGGTGGACATAATACCATCAAAATTGTAAAGCAAAGCTATCATTGACAAAGGGGGGAAGGAAGGGAGGGGTAACACAGTTCAATATTGACATGTGCGAGTAGAGCAAAGCACTGAGTGGATTCAAGCTCTTAAATAAACATTACATTCACTTTCACCTTAAATATATATTATATTCACTTTCTCTCATCTGCATGTATCTACATACTGCCATGAATTATAAGGGGAATGTCTAAAATAATTCAATGAAGTCCAGTGGGAATGCCACAAGCTAACTACTTACTACTAAAGGTTTTGTAAGGATCAATCTTGATAACCAGGTCCAGATCAACCGAAGGCCTTGAGTTCTCTAGACAAATGCTCTATCATGGAGAGTTTCCCTTCGCTAAAGTTACTCAGATTTATCATCTACTTCCTTCCCATGTGATGCTCTCTCCTTGCTCTGTCTCCTTCCCTGTTCTACCAAACTTTCCTGCTATTCTTTTCCCATCCACCAGTTCAACGCATCATCCTCTGGAAAGAGTCTAATGACTTGTGTGACTCTGAATAAGTCACCTTGCCTTTCTCAAATCTAGGTGCTTCCAATAAAAATTTGTTTGATAATATTATCCTGTACCACGTAAAATATATATGAAAATTCAACAATTATAGAAGGTTAAGTAGTGTTTTGTATTTATGTGCCAATTGTTTGTTAATCTGCTATAATTAAAATGGTCGTTTTGAGTAACTGTCTGATAGATTGTGACAATAATCCATTCTTCACCACCATTGGCATATGTAATGGGTAATCTTTATTGTCCATATAGGAGATCCTCTTCTCTTTTGCTAAATTTCATCTTTTTTCATTAATTAATTTATTTATTCACTATACATCCCAATCACAGCCCCCTTCTCTCATCTCCTGCCATTCCTACCCTCTTACCCTCTCTCCCATTCTTCCCTCCCCTTCTCCTCAGAGAAGGAGAGGACCCCCAGGCCTGGGTACCAACCTGCCCTGTCTTATCAAATATCATTAGAACCAAAAGCATATTCTTTCACAGGGAACAAATAAGATAGCCTAGTTAGGGGAAAGGGATTCAAAGACCAACAACAGAGTCTGAGTAAGAAATAGCCCACGCACCAATTATTGGGGGACTCACATGAAAATCAACCTATACATCTGCTATATATGTGTAAGTGGCCTACATACAGTCCATGAATGTTCTTTGGTTGGTAGTTCAGTCTCTGTGAGGCCTCACAGGCCTAGGTCAGTAGGCTCTGTTAGTCTTCTAGTAATGTTCTTGATCACACTGCCTTCCTTACTTCTTCCCACTGACTTTCTCAAGACTTCCTGAGCTCTGACTAATGTTTGGCCATGGGTCTCTGAATTTGTTTCTATCGGCTGCTAGATGAAGACTCTCAGATAACAGTGGTGTTAGGTTCCTGTCTGCAGACATAGCAGAGGACATCCATAATGTCAGGATCCAGTACCTGACACTATTAATGTCAGGTACTGGATCTCTCCTATGGGTTGAATCTTAAGTTTGTCCAGCCATTGGTTGGCTAATTTCCCAATCCATCTTTATCTCTTCACATTTTGTAGTCAAGACAAATTTGGGGTTGAAGATTTTGTGGGTGTGTTAGTGTGCCTCTTCCTCGACTGGAAGTACTACCTGGCTACAGGAGGTGACCACTGCAGGCTCCATATCTCCGCTATGATTACTCCCCTTTCTTCCCAGGAGCCTCCACTGTCAGAGGTTTCCTGCTTGTTCTAGAGATGTACTCTCACTGATTTCCTTTCTGTCTCCTAGCCCTCTCATCTCTCACACAGTTTCCCCCATAACCTCCCCCACCCAGTTCCTTCTCTCCATTTACTTCCAATGTATTTTATTTCTCCTACTGAGTGAAATTCAAGCATCTTTCCTAGTTACTTAGCTTTGCATCTGTGGATCATATCATTGTTATCCTGTGCTTTATGGCTAATATCCACGTATAAGTCAGTACATACCATTCGAGAAGACACACTTCTCAATATGTTTGTTGTATTGTTTACTAAGGAAAAGGAGGACACACACTGCATGGAGGGAACATCATTCCAAGGGCTAGAGTCATAGAATGAATAGAGAGAGGAAAAGCAGAAAATACAGGCCTCATGGTTCAGCTTTCTTTCTTGATTAGAGAAGAAATGTGGCCAGCCAAGTCAGTATCTTGACATCCTTACCATGATCAACTTCAACCCTTAGTCATGATTCAGAAAGAAAGAAAGAAAGAAAGAAAGAAAGAAAGAAAGAAAGAAAGAAAAAGAAAAGAAGAAAAATATGCTTTCTGCATTTTTCTTTGTCAGATATTTTGTCAAAACATAAAAATGTCTAAGAGGCCATATAAAGTCTATTATTAAGAGCAAAGAGAACTTGCCAAGTTTGGCTCCTAATATCTCCCAGGCCTTTGAGTTAAAAACTTGATCCCAGCCTGTGGCACTAGGAGACAGCAGAACCTTAAAGAGTTGGAACAGAGGTTCTCCCTACTCTTAACATGTAAACATAGCCTCATGGGTCATGTGCTGCCACCATGATGTGCTGCTTTAAGTCCATAGCACCCGCAGCAAATGACCAGGATCTACATCAAAACAAGCCAACTGTCCTTATAAGAAGGTAATTTTAGTTTTGCTGTAACAGTGACTGGACACTCCTGACATATCCGGACTGGCTGTTGGAAAGCATCTTGTATATCAAATGGTACAACAAGACAATCTAGAAAGGAAGAATAGGAAAAAAAAAAAAAACAAACAAAAAAACCTCGGGTTGTTACTCTGGATGTGTTTGCTGCCCTTCCAAGGTCTCCGTCGGGCATTAGGACGGTTTCCTAAGAAGGACATGGGAATAATAAAATCAGAATGCATACAGCCTTGATGGAAGCTTCTCTCTCTGGATTAAGCTGGGAATATGTTCTTTTGTCCTCATATTTTATTTCCACTGAGTTGTAAAATCATTCCAGTCATTTGTGTCTCAATTTAAAGGGTCACAGTAGGTTCAGGGTAAGGTCACAAAAAAAAAAAAAAAAAAAAAAAAAAAAAAAAAAAAAAGGAATCTGCAAATTGTGATATCCTGGAAAAGGTCTTTCTATCGTTTTATTTCTTTGGCTTTCTGTATATCCACAGTACCTTTGCCTTTTATTCCTCTTTCAGCTGCAGCAAATGGATTTTGAATTCTCCATAGGAATTACAAGCCCATGAAAACCAAGCAATGAGGATTGAGGTAAGAAAAGGCACAATACAGTAATTTCTTTTCTGCTCACAACCTAATTTATTTTATTCTATTTTCCCTAAGTAAATCTAGGCTGTGGGTGCATTTTTCAGTGCTTATTTTCAAAATACATCCATTTTCATAAAATACAAACAGAAGTACAGTCATAATTACTCCCCTTTCATTTGTGTCTTGAAATAACTTTGCTTAATCCAAAGCAAAAAAAAATAAAAGGATAACGTTGAAAAATAACTAATGAAGGGGTTCAGATTATGAAAGGGATATTATGCCAGTTCAAAGACATTTCATTTCTTCAGAAATTGCATAGCATTTACAATTTTTAGAAAGTGATATATTAAGCAAGTATCTATTTGCTGAATATAAAAGCAGGGTATTTAGCTGAAGAGTCAATGCAGAAAATGGGTCACTTTCATGGTAGCAGTTTTCTGCTGTCAACAGACAGACTGCTCTGGTTTGACCAGCAAAATCAACTGATGTAGGCAATGTTTAGGATTGTTTAGGTTGGAAGCTCATCTTATAAGAAAGAATACCCAAGATAGAAGATACAATTTGCAAAACACATGAAGCTCTGGAAGAAGGAAGACCAAGGTGTGGATACTTTGCCCCTTCTTCAATTGGGAGCAAGGCACCCATGGAAGGAGCTACAGAGACAGAGTTTGGAGCTGAGATGAAAGGATGGACCATCTAGAGGCTGCCATACCCTGAGCTCCATCCCATAATCAGCCTCCAAATGCTGACACCATTGCGTACACTAGCAAGATTCTGCTGAAAGGACCCTGATATAGCTGTCTCTTGTGAGGCTATGCCGGGGCATAGCAAACACATAAGTGGATGCTCACAGTCAGCTATTGGATGGATCACAGGGCCCCCAATGGAGGAGCTAAAGAAATTACCCAGGGAGCTGGGGGGATCTGCAACCCTATAGGTGGAACAACAATATGAACTAACCAGTACGCCCCCAGAGCTCGTGTCTCTAGCTGCATATGTATCAGAAGATGGCCTAGTCGGCCACAGTGGAAAGAGAGGCCCATTGGTCGTGCAGACTTTATATGCCCCAGTACAGGAGAACGCCAGGGCCAGGAAGTGGGAGTGGGTATGTGGGGGAGTGGGTGTGGGAAGGTCTGGGGAACTTTTGGCATAGCATTGGAAATGTAAATGAAATAAATACTCAATAATAATAAAAAAGAAAGGGGCTTTCTACATTGTATAAAAATGTGAAAGAATTCATAATTGTACAATTATGTGAGTGTGTACACAGATCTGATGATGTTTGAGTTACGATTTATTTGGAAATATTCTAGTTTAACTCAGTAAACCCCCAAGTCATGCACCATTCAGCAAAATGGAAGCAACCAAATAAAACAAATTCCAAAATGACTTCCAACAAAAGAGTAGCATGCTTGCTTTTTATATTGTTTATTTTTGACGTTCTAATTTAACGACTTCCTTTCCCTTCCTCCCTCCAAGCCCTCTGAGTTTTCCCAGGCCTGTCTTTCCTCCAAATTCGTGGTCTGTCTTTTATTGTGATTGCATACATGTGTATATTTGTATATACATATATTCCTAAATAAAACGCTAATTATAATGCAAGTAAAATATTACTTGTATGTATGTTTTCAGGCCTAGCATACAAACTGGTTGTTCAAAGCCAAATAGTAAGCCCTGAAAAATACAGTCTTTTGAGCTTTATTTTGTATTAGACTTGTGGATTAGACGCATGCATTTGGATTGGTTAAGTAAGGGTTTAGAGTATATGGATAAAGGGGCTGTAATAAAACTGCTGCTACAGGTTGTCAGGTATGGTGCTTGATTCTTATTTCTCTTGATGATCCTATGGAGAACAATGGAAGAAACTACTGACTCCTGGCCTCACTTCATGTTACATCTCAAACATGTCATCAGTTTGATGGATCAGAGAAAGCAAGGGAGAAATGGTTTGCTCTGGTGCTGTTCAGAGTTGGATTATACATGAAAGTGTGGCCACTTTCTCTAGTGAAGGGATCTGCAACCCTATAGGTGGAACAACAATATGAAATAACCAGTATCCCCAGAGCTCGTGTCTCTAGCTGCATAGGTAGCAGAAGATGGCCTAATCGGTTATCATTGGGAAGAGAGGCCCCTTGGTCTTGCAAACTTTATATGCCCCAGTACAGGGGAAACAACAGGGCCAAGAAGTGGGAGTGGGTGGGTAGGGGAGTGGGGGAGAAGTATAGGGGACTTTTGGGATAGCATTTGAAATGTAAATGAAGTAAATACCTAATAAAAATTAGAGGAAAAAAAAAAAGAAGTGTGTTCACTTTTAATATCTTTTGAGTTGTGTCATTTTGCTGAGCCATGACCCTAAGGTGTTTTGTTCTAGGGAAGAAGACTATGAGGGAGCCTCAACCTTGGCTTCAGGCTGAAATCAATAAGTGAACTCTGTAAATTTGCATGACAGGAATGCAGTACTTGAACAGTCAGGTCCTTCAGTGTACCAAAGTTTGTAACCATCAATACATTATTCTAGTGTGGACATATGGGTGGAAAATACTCACATAGAAATAAAAGTAGAATTGAGTTGGAATTTTGATGGGGATTGCATTGAATCTGTAGATTGCTTTTGGCAAGATGGCCATTTTTATTATATTAATCTTGCCAATTCATGAGCATGGGAGAACTTTCCATCTTGGAGATCTTCAATTTCTTTCTTCAAAGATTTGAAGTTCTTGTTATACAGATCTTTCACTTGCTTGGTTAGAGTCACACCAAGGTATTTTATATTATATATATTGTGAAGGGTGTCATTTCCTAATTTCTTTCTCAGCCTGTTTTTCCTTTGAGTATAGGAAAACTACTGATTTGTTTGAGTTAATTTTATATCTAGCCACTTTGCTGAAGTTGTGTATCAGGTTTAGGAATTCTCAGGTTGAATTTTTGGAGTCACTTAAGTATGCTATCATATCATTAGCAAATAGTGACTTCTTCCTTTCCAATTTTTATCCCTTTGATCTCCTTTTGTTGTCTAATTGCTCTGACTAGGACTTCAAGTACTATATTGAATAGGTGGAGAGCGTGGGCAGCCTTGTCTAGGCCCTGATTTTAGCGGGATTGCTTGCTCTATAGCTATGAGGAAATCTCTTTGTTACATGACTCACCACTCCTAGAGAAACAGAATTCTGTGAAACTGAAATAACTTAGTTGAAATCATGTTCTGTTTGCCTGTGAACATCTTTCTGTAAACTTAAATAATTTCTAGATGATGGTAAAGCTAATGCAATAGAAATACCATATAAACAATAATCTTCTTACTATTTATTTTAGGTGATAATTAGCTGCTAAAATATGTTCACGTTCAATATAAATACAATATTTTTTCAAGTATTGTCTGTCTGCCTTTGGTTAAATCTGAAGAAGTGACATGCAGAGATCTCTAGGATGCCTGAATTACTTAAAGTGTACATGTAGATCAAATGTTTCTATGGGATGCCACTATAAGAGGTGCTATTTTCCTTGATGCCCCAACAAGCCATCAGTCCTGACAAAATTCAGAAAGAACGAATTTAGCATGCAGGTATGAGACTAAAACAGAAACACCACAGAGTTTAGCTCAAAACAAAACCTGCTGTCTGTGTAGTTTCCTACATTGTGTGCAGCAGGAAATTTTACCTACAACTTACCAAAACAGGCATTGTTTTCCCTAAGCAAGATATGCACTGGGCCTTTCCAGGAGAGTTCATAGCTAACCAATAGAAATTTGGGAAGTAGCATTAGATGCATCTTTACCTCAGACCCATTCTGGCAGGAAGAAATCTGTCCTATTCATTTAACAACCAGTAACGATACGTTGAGCAGGCTTTTCTCATAAGGGCATGTCATAATTAAAGAACAAACGGAGGTTAATGTGGGCAGCAAAGAAGAGCAGTAAGCATATCCATTAATCAAGATCCTGTTTACACATCTGTTAGGGAGGGAGATTTTCTCATTAACTTAAAGTGAGATCCAGTGTTTGATAACAGCTGTCGTTTTGTGACAATGTTGATTCCACCTGGCTCTGCTTCCCATCTAAGAATTATAAATTGTGCACTTCAGAAATTAATCTCCACTTGGTAATTAAAAGATTAATATTCTCAGTGTAAAAATTCTACAGAGTAAAGTACAACTCAAGTGACTCACGATGTCTCTATTATGATTTTGAGTGATTTCCTTTTATTCCTGTGCATATGTGTACATCTCTGTATGGATGTGAATATGTATTTGCAAAAGTCATGAAAATCTCAGTCATTTCATATTTATAGCTTTCAATCCTGGTTTTATTGTTACATTGTTTCATAGCTGTTTCTTCATCTTATATATTGTTTATATGGATGATTTGAAATGCCCATATAGTGGCTTAGTTTTTGGCTATTCTTTGCTACATGTAACCAAATTATCTCAATCAAATACTGACTCATGTAATCTCTTCTGTTCATCACATCCAAGGAAACAAACCTGGACCATCCTGAAGCTCTTTCTGTGCAGTACCAAAGACATAGACAATTTAAAGATTTCAGAGACCTTACAGATTTTTATTCATGCTGTTAAATTGCACTCTAGGAAATTTGTACCGATTTATGCTCAAGGTGTATATGAGAATTCTATTCTGCTCCACTATATAAGCTAGAAATATATTAACTATTTGTCATTTTCTTCAAAATCTAGTGCCAAGAACAATTACACAGACTTTACAGATCTTAATTTTACCATTTATAAAATAAATATGAAAATACAGTCTTGACTATAAAACTGTTGTATCAAATTTATTCATATGCACCAAGCATATACAACTTAGCCTACCAACACAGTGAATGTTCAGTAATATTAGCTCAAATTCTTTTTTGTCTTTATTCTTTTTTTAAAAAAATTGGTTATTTTGTTTATTTACATTTCAAATATTATCCCTCTTCTCAGTTTCCTCTCCAATAACTACCATCAGACCCTCACTTGCCTCCACAAGTGTGCTCCCTGACCCACCCACTCTGGCCCCCCTACCCTACCCTCCTAACATTCCCCTTCACCGGGGCATTAAGCCATCAAAGGGCCAAGCTTTGAGGCCAGACAAGGCCATCCTCTGCTACATATGTAGCTGGAGCCATGGATTCCTCCATGTGAATTTTTTGGTTGGTTTAGTCCCTAGGAGCTCGGGGTGTGTGTGTGTGTGTGTGTGTGTGTGTGTGTGTGTGTGTGTGCGCGCGCGTTCTGGTTGGTACATATTATTGTTCTTCCTATTGGGTTGCAAGCACCTTCAGCTCCTTCAGACCTTACCCTAACTCTTCCATTAGGGTCCCCAGGCTCAGTCTGATGGTTGGCTGACAGCATCCACATCTGTATCTCTAAAACTCTGGCCAAGCCTCTCAGGAGACATCCACATCGGCTCCTCTCAGGAAGCACTTCTCAGCATCAGTGATAGTGTCTGGGTTTGATGGCCGCATACAGAATGGATCCTCAGGTTGGGCAGTCTCTGGATGGCCTTTCCTTTAGCCTTGGTTCCACTATTTGTCTCTGTATTTCCTTCAGGCAGGAGCAAATCTGGATTAAAATTTTGAGAACGGTGGATGGCCCCATCTGTCAACTGGGGACTGTGCCTAATCTCTGGATATGGTCTCTAGAGGTTCTCCCTCCATTTTGTTGGGTATTTCAGCTAATGTCATCCCTGTTGGGTCCTGGAAGCCTCTTGCTCTCCTGGAATCTGGGACTTTCTGTTGGCTAACTCCAAGTTCCTCATTCCCCCATTGCTACACAGCTCTGATCAATTTCCTGACCCTGTGTACATCTTCCCCATCTCCTTCCATACCTGATCCTACTCCCTTTTTCCCTCTCACTCTCCTCTTTTCCTCCCAAGTTCTTCCCACTCTCTACTGCCTGTGATTCTTTTGTTCCCCCTTCTAAGTAGGACTGAGGCATCCACACTTTGGTCTTTCTTCTTGACCTTCATATAGTCTGTAAGATGTATTATGAGTATTCTGAGCTTTTTAGCTAATATCTACTTATCAGGGAGTAAATGCTATATGTGTATCTTTGTGACTGGGATACTTCACTCAGGATGTTACATTTGCTATTTCTATCTATGTATCTGTGAATTTCATGAAATCATTGTTTTTAATAGCTGAGTAATACTATATTGTGTAAATGTACCACACTTTCTGTATCCATTACCCGGATGAGAGACATCTGTGTTGTTTCCAGCTTCTGGCTATTGTAAATAGGGCTGCTATGAACATAGTGGAGCATATGTCCTTGTTATATGTTGGAATATTTTTTGGGGGGCAGGGAGGGTATATGCCCAGTAATGGTATAAGCTGGGTCTTCAGGTAGAAGTATTTTCCAATAGTTACAATTTTCTCAGGACCTGCCAGGTTGATTTCCAAAGTTGTTTTTACCAGCTTGCAGTCCAGAAATGGAGGAGGGTTCCTCTTTCTCCACATACTTGCCAGCATCTGCAGTCATCTGAGTTTTTTTATCTTAGCCAATCTGACTGGTGTGAGGTCGAATCTCAGGGTCATTGTGATTTGCATTTCTCTGATGTCTAAGGATGTTGAACATTTCTTTTTTTTTTTTAATATTTTTATTAGATACTTTCCTCATTTACATTTCCAATGCTATCCCAAAAGTCCCCCATACCGTCCTCCCCACTCCCCTACCCACCCACTCCCACTTTTTGGCCCTGGCATTCCCCTGTACTGGGGGCATATAAAGTTTACAAGTCCAATGGGCCTCTCTTTCCAGTGATGGCCGACTAGGCCATCTTTTGATACATATGTAGCTAGAGTCAAGAGCTCTGGGGTACTGGTTAGTTCATAATGTTGTTCCACCTATAGGGTTGCAGATTCCTTTAGCTCCTTGGGTACTTTCTCTAGCTCCTCCATTGGGGGCCCTGTGATTCATCCAATAGCTGACTGTGATCATCCACTTCTGTGTTTGCTAGGACCCGGCAGAGCCTCACAAGAGACAGCTATATCAGGGTCCTTACAGCAAAATCTTGCTAGTGTATGCAGTGGTGTCAGCGTTTGGAAGCTGATTATGGGATGGATCCCCGGATATGGCAGTCTCTAGATGGACAATCCTTTCGTCACAGCTCCAAACTTTGTCTCTGTAACTCCTTCCATGGGTGTTTGTTCCCAATTCTAAGAAGGGGCAAAGTGTCCACACTTTGGTCTTAGTTCTTCTTGAGTTTCATGCATTTAGCAAATTGTATCGTATATCTTGGGTATCCTAAGTTTCTGGGCTAATATCCACTTATCAGTGAGTACATATTGTGTGAGTTCCTTTGTGATTGGGTTACCTCACTCAGGATGATGCCCTCCAGGTCCATCCATTTGCCTAGGAATTTCATAAATTCATTCTTTTTAATAGCTGAGTAGTACTCCATTGTGAAAATGTACCACATTTTCTGTATCCATTCCTCTGTTGAGGGGCATCTGGGTTCTTTCCAGCTTCTGGATATTATAATAAGGCTGCTATGAACATAGTGGAGCATGTGTCCTTCTTACTGGTTGGAATATCTTCTGGATATATGCCCAGGAGAGGTATTGCAGGATCCTCCGCTAGTACTATGTCTAATTTTCTGATTTCCAGAGTAGTTGTACAAGCTTGCAATCCCACCAACAATGGAGGAGTGCTCCTCTTTCTCCACATCCTCACCAGCATCTGCTGTCACCTGAATTTTTGATCTGAGCTATTCTGACTGGTGTGAGGTGGAATCTCAGGGTTGTTTTGATTTGCATTTCCCTGATGAACATTCCTTTAAGTGCTTCCCAGCCATTCAACATTACTCAGTTACGAATTCTCTGTTTAGCTCTGTACCCCATTTTTAATAGGGTTTTTTTTTCTTCTCTGAAGCCTAATTTCTTTAGTTCTTTGTATATTTTGGATATTAATCCCCTATCAGATGTTGGTTTTCCCCCAAACTTTGGGTTGCCATTTTGTCCTCTTTACAGTACACAAATTTTATTGGCAAAACGTGGCATCAGGCTCTAATGTGTATCTTTTTCTTTACTAATACTTATCAGTATTAATTATCATTTTTATAAGTGTGTGATTGTCAGAGGGTGACATCTGGTGTCAGAGGATAACCTCTCAAAATGGTGCAGTGATAGGTATCTTCAGGCATCTTCTTTTGCCATTCTGTTTGACACAAGGCCTTGGCTTGGCTCTGTGCTATGCTTTTTTCATTAAATCCTGCTGAAGTTCTATGTTCTTTGTCTACTGGCATGCTCCATTATATATATATATATATATATATATATAATTATTTTCTTTTTGGAATTAGTCTTTATTATCCTAAATTTCCTTCTGTCAACAGAAATGTTAAATATTTAATGTGATCATACAATGTTCAGGATTTCAACTTTAACTTTAAGCACATGAGAATAATTGATGGTCACTCATCAGAAATTCAGGAGCAATTCTGAATAGTCTTCAGGGTTACTTCCCAAGTGTGTATCTGTATCCAGGGCTGGGAAAATTTTCCCCAAAGTTTAAAAATCCATGCTTCTTAACATGTTATGACACTAATTTTTGTGTTTAACTATCTAAATTCTCTCATGGTTCCCTTCTTTCTTTTAATTAAAATTAAGACCTAAATAATTCTGAGTGTCACTGAGTTCTTAGGTAGTTCACCTATTATTAAACCTTGTTATTAATTTCCAGCTTTATAGCATTGTAATATGTAACTATGGCCTTTGAAATTTATGCCATGGGAGCTTGGGGTTTCATTCATGGGTTGCTAAGTCTTTCTTGACTGTTTAAATATACTATACACTATTATATCCTTCAAGATGGTCACTTGACTATATATTTATTAATTAAGACATAGAAGTATTTAGTTGAAATTCTGCATCATTGTTTTTGTTGGCAATGGTATAGAAAAGGAAGATGCAGCCAACCAAAAAATACAAGATGAAACTGAATCTTTCTCACTTTCCTAAATTAAAAACTAATCAAATATTCAAATTTAAGGGTGTTATAATGGAGGAAGACGAAACTTATATGTATTTTTGGATGCCTTCTTATCTTACCCTTCTGCTAGGGATAAACACAGTGTAGTCCTAGAGCCTCATTGGTTTTGATTTTCCTGACCTGAAAAGTATTTCAAGTGCTGAGTTTAAAAGCTCACAGCCATCATTTTGTGGATGTAGCTTCTGAATTTCATTCCCCCATCCTATATTGAAAGGTAACCCACCCCAACCCTCTGTCATTCCATATGCTCTGCACAGGGATGTACCTCCAATATTTATGTTCTTGAGAGGCCTAAGCTTTCATTCATATATATATGTATATGTATATATATATATATATATATATATATATATATATATCCCTCATTTTCCTCTTGCCTTGTTCCTTCTTTTAACTCCGTACAACCATTTTCAGACCCACTATTACTTAGCTGGATAATTTAAAGTTATCTTTCATTACTCCAATCAAGATCCATGTCTCAGTAATGCCTTTCCTGATCCCCTAAGCAATGAAACAAATGCTCATTGTTATTTCACTGTACTGTGCTATGTTTGTAGATAATCCTATCTTTATACTTAATGAGCTATTGGCATCTTGACTGTATCATTATGCAATCTCTAGAACACAGTTAAAGACATACTTAATATAAGCCAAATCATATATGTGTGTCTGTCTGTGTGTGTATGTGTGTTCACATATGTGTAAATGTGGATATGCAATACCATTCCACACACTGATTGTCAGAAGACAACCTCAAGAGTTGGTCTTCACCTCCCTTCCTGTTGAGGTAGGGTCTTTTTTGTTCCATCTTTCATATACCCAGTTAGCTGTCCTTCATGCTCCCTGCTGTTATCCTGTCTCTCCCTCCAAGTCTCCATTGTTATAGAATGATAGGTGTTGATAGATAAACATAGTATGATGATAGGTACACTACTATTTCAACCTTTTATATGTGCTCAGGGGATCCAAACTCAAGTCCTTAAGCCCTTAAGCTCATTGGGCAAATGCTTTACATACCGAGTTGCCTATCTAGCCCTTAAATCATGATGTCTTTTAAATAATAATTAAGAAAGATAAAAGAAGACACAAGAAATTAAAATAAAGGAGACATAGATGTAGTAATACTCAGTTGCCTTTGGTTTGTGAATTTCTAAAGGGTATTATTTTTACTTATTCAGAAATATATCCCCTCCTATTGGTAAAGGTGCTGGTACATGGAAAGAACTGTATAAATATTTATACAAGAAATCAGCTGGTCTGGAGACTTCTAAGTAAAACCTCCCAGAATCTGAAGGCTATTTGAATGATAAATGTTTTTTTTTTTTTTTTTTTTTTTTTAAATTTTCTTCTGGATGTCTTTTGATGACCAAACCAAAGAAAACAAATGTCTATCTATTTACAAGATACTAACTTTCCATGGACACTTTATTTATCCAAGCCTTAGAATGACAACTGAGTTTGCATAACAACTACATCCCTCTAATTCTTTCAAAAGCTGAGAGGAGATTTCCAGATTTTGCTTTTGATTATACAGTGTGCACAAATCTTAATCTCCATTCCAAGTTTCAATTTGAGTTTTGTATCAGTTTAATGCACAAACTGTCTTGTGTGAAATGTGTTATGCCATACGAAGGAAATGCACATAGTCAGCAGGCTGCACTTTGAAGGGGAAAGAAAGTACGCAATCTTAGTTTCTCCCCAAAAGGAAGTGTTATGATACAGACTCAATAGTCAAGAATTAAAGTCAAATGATTCAGTGTGGATATCAGCACGTTTAAATGGATTACCTTACTTTCATTGTGGGCTTCGCATTTTTGTCAAGGGAATTTGATAATTATAAACTGCAACAATAATGAGGTTTTGAATATTCATAGGCAATTAAAATGCCTCTGTGCATTTTAGCAGTACCCTGTGGAAGTGTAACTCATTTTTAGAAATAACTGGGTTGTCATAATTAAATTCCCAAATATTCTGTTAAAAATAGAGAGGGTAGCCTGGATTAGTTATTTTTTTATGTACTAGAAATGTTGTTACAGGCTCAAGGTTGTTGGAATGATGCTTACTATATGGCATTTGGGGTCATTTTGATATATCTATTCATCTTTATCTTCTCAAAATACAGGAAGACCATGAGTAGAGAGAAATGTGCATTTTCAGTTGTGTAGATCTCCTCACCATTGGAGTGGTGTAGTATGTAGCAGGGCAGAATTTTGCATTTGCCCCCTAGGGCAGAGACTGGCAAGCTCTCCCCACACCGGCTGATTCTTGGATACATGTACACAGTATTTTCAGGCTACATTAGCACGTGGTGTAGATGAGTCAAAGTCATAACTGACAGCGTAGCAGGGTTGAAGTGCCCCATTTCCAGCATGGTCACAGAATCCTCTTATTTTTCCTGAATTGTCTCTTGGGATGATGACCAAGCCTCAAAAAGGCAGACTCACCAGTGAAAGAAGACCAGAAACCCTGAATCATTGACCAAAGCAACCCTGCTTAAATGAAACACTCACATTAAGTTATCACAACTATAGCATAAGCACTCATTATGCTTCTGACATGTGAAGGTTTGCTTTTTGCAATAGTTCACTTCAGCTTTAAACAAAGAAACTGGGGAAATGATAACCAAACTCAAATATTGGTTTTTTAACCATCCATGAAACAAATAATATACTTTATCTACAATAATGCTGCAGTTTTCTGTTCTATAACATTTTAAATGGCTTTAATTTGATTTTTTTAGAGAATTAATTTCATCTAATTAAAGTATATATTCTTTTGGATTTTAGCAGGAAAACCAGAGTCCATCAATTGATTCCCTCATTTAGTGAATACTGTCCCTGTCATCTTGTTATCTATTGATTTATTTGGTGCTTTACAATTATGTTTTCTGAGTGCTTGTGCTGATTTTCAAACTGGTATATGTGGACTTAATCTGTATACAAAATATTAACTGGTCTGACTGGAGTGAGAGATATGGCTTCATGGGTATAGGTACTTGCTTATAAGCCTGATGACAAGAGTTTCAGCCCCAGGATCCATATGGTGGAAAAGAGAACTAATTCCTGGAAGTTGTCCTCTGACTCCACTGGTACACCAAGGCACATGTCCCCTTTCCAACTCCTACACACATAAAAGTGCAATCCAAAAGAGATTGACTCTTTGGGTGGTATTACATCCTGAGTTCTCTGCCCAGTAGTAGAATTCAGGTCCTTAAAAGAATTCCTGAGGAAGATTGTTTGCCTCTTCTGACATGTGAGGATATGTTAAACTATGTCCATGGCATGACAGACATAGTCATTAATGCAAGAAGACACAGCTTACTTTGTAGAGTGCTTACTTAGAATTCACAAAGTCCTGGTTTCATTCACAGCACCATAGAAGCTCTGCGTGGTAGTGTACACCAGCAATTCAAGCTATTGGTAAAAAAAAAAAAACAAAAAACAAAAAAAACAAAAAACAAAAAAAACCCAATATGACCAGAAGTTCAAAGTCAACTTTGGCTATATAGCAAGTTTGAGGTCAGTCCAGCCTACAAGAAACCTTGTTTTAAAATAAAATAAGGCTCTTTATGAAAGGAAAAAGAAAGGAAGGAAGAAGAGAGAGAGAGAGAGAGAGAGAGAGAGAGAGAGAGAGGGAGGGAGGGAGGGAGGGAGGGACAGAGAGAAAGAAAGAAAGAAAGAAAGAAAGAAAGAAAGAAAGAAAGAAAGAAAGAAGGCTGTGCATCAGAGAATGAGTTTGAGTTTCTTTTGATCATGTGAACATGCTTTAGGAAACATTTGGTACTTCTGTCTGCCTGTCATTTAAATACCTCTACTAACTCTGTGTCCTAAATTATTTGAGACTACCCTAATGCTTACTCTGCACATGCAATTGTAATTGCGTTCTCCTCAGCTCTCAAGGATACCTTGGTATGGATGACAGATTTTATTGTTGACTTATTTATAGCCCTGTTGTGTAAAGGGGACAACATAACCATCAGAGCCTGACGCCCTTCAATATTAGCATAAATCTCTTTGTTCAGATTCCAGAGTTCACTAAGCAAGCAAACTTCTGATAATTTGTATTCTTTTTAGCAAGGCTACAAAGAGAAAGTACTAGCTGGACTTACATCAAAGGCAGGGCTGCTCTGTGCCCATGTGACATTATCAATTAATGAGCTGACACCCTGGATGTATAAACTTCAAAATACATAGAAAAGATGACTGTGAGACAGTTTCTCCAATACTGATCAGTTTCAGGACCCTGAGAAGGAGGCATTGAAGAGGCTAATGAGATCTGTGAAGATTTTAATGAGATGGAGCACAGAAGCCTGAAGTTAAATGCTTGCCTGCAAAGCCATGCATCAGGACCACTGGTCTCTGGCAACTCATCTTGAACACTGATTATAGCTGTTTTTATGATCAGCCACATCTAGCTACACAAAAAAAAAATATATATATATAAGATATCTGTACAGACAGGCTACCCCAAGGAGAGGGAAATTATTAGATAACCCTAAAAGTGATGGGTTAAATAAGTAGTGAGAAAAATTAACTATTTGAGGATGTCGTGTTTGAATGTGAAATATCCTTCATGAGCTTATGTGTTTGACACCTTAGCTCCCAGCAAGACATACCATTTGAGAAGGTTATAAACCCTTCAAGAGTGAAGCTTCATTGGAAGAAATAGGTAGCTGAGGGTGGGGTCTTGAGGTTTTATAGCCCAGCCTCACTTCTGGTTCACTCTCTGCTTCCTTACCTATGAGGACAAAATGATCTATCAGTCTCCTGTTCTTCCAACTATCTTTTGCTATCTGCTACCATGTCTTTTCCACCTCTAGGGAACTATAAAACTTTGTCAGGATGTTTTATCATAGGAACAAGAAAAGAAACTAAGACAGATAGGTTGCATTCCTCATCTAATTCTTCTTTGTTAGCTAGGAATCTGGTTAACAAGAGTAGGGAGGAGATTACTATGCAATCTGTAGTCTAATTTCACTTCAATCACTGTGCCTAACCCTAAAGCAATCTCCATTCTTAAGCCAAAGATTTACTTTAAATATTTATAATGAACATTGCTCCCTAAGCCTCTGTGGAATAGTGAGTTCTTTTTTGACTCAACAGATATTTATTGAGTAAATCTATGAAACATATTATTCACCTGCAGCAAAAGCAGATGTCAGCACCAGAAGGGTGTAGGAGATCAGAGGAAGGTGTTCTTTGCAGAGAAAGTCAAATAGGAAAAGGCAAAATGAAAGTAATTAAGTGATTCAGGTCAATAGGACTATTATGGTATATATATAGTAGAGTCTAGGGCCCCAGCTGAGGGTGCTGTCTTGAGAAATGATGGAAATATTAGGAGTGTGATTCACACTGGAGGAAGTAGTCTGGGAGACTGAATCCTTGGTATTTTGTCTTTAACCCCCTTTTGTTTCCCTAGATCTGATTCTGCTCTACCATGAAGTGAACCTCTCCGCTCTGACACATGTTTATATCACAATTATTACTTCTGTTTAAGTGTATAAACCATGCAAATATGGACTCACTATTGTAAGACCATGAGCCCTGATAAATCATGTCTCCCTTGATTTGTTTTAACCGAACTGCTAATAGAGATACAGAAGTAACTAAGATATAGATGTTACGGAAATGTTTATGTGCATGCAAGGTGCACATATGCAAGGGCATGTACATCCATGCAGGAAAGGATTAGAAACATTTAATCAGAAGAAAAGAACTTGTTAAAATGAGATTAGTAAAAGAAAACTATTGATGAGGACAAGATCAAATAACAAAAAATAATAGAAAATTATTGAATATTTGGAAAGTTATATTGAATCACAATTCAAAATGGCAAGGACATCATAGGTCAACTGAAGAGTGTAGATTGTCTTCCAAAGCAATAGGAAGCAGATGAGAGGCTCCTGCTGCATACATTTATGTTACTGACTCCAAGAAGCTTCACAGGTCTGCTTTTCTAAGATTTGTTTTGAAGGCAGAAACAGAGGAAAAGGTAGACAGAAAACCACACCTACATCCAATAATAAATTCCCTGAGAATATCCTTCTTGGTATTTACAAAGACAGTTATGCTTTTTAGACATAAACTTACACAACACCCTTGTTTTATAAGAGAAGTACAATAATAGTTAGGAGAAACAAATATAGATATGTCCACAAAGAAATCTTTTTATGTGTGTTTCTTTTTCCTGCCCATGTGGCTGGGTAGGCTTGGTTTTGTTTCAATAAATTTTAGTCTTTTTCTTTGCCTTCCAGAAAGTTTTTTGGGGCTATTAAATTGTAAATTTATGCATCATCATAATCCTTTGTTAGAAGGAGTGCTTCTTTTGTTGTTTCTTCTCTATTGAATGTGAAGCCCATCTTAAGGTGGTTTTGTTGGTTAGTTAGATGAGGTGAATTATAAGATATAGAACTTGTCCTTGGTGGATGTCTTAGTTAGGGTTTTACTGCTGTGAACAGACATCATGACTAAAGCAACTCTTATAAGAACAACATTTAATTGGGGCTGGCTTACAGGGTCAGAGGTTTAATCCATCGCCATCAAGAAGGAAGCATAGTATCATCCAGGCAGGCATGGTGCAGGAGGAGTTGATAGTTCTACACCTTCATCTAAAGGAAGCCAGGAACAGACTAGCTCCTACGTGGCTAGGTAGAGCATCTTAAAGCCACACTGAACACTTCCTCCAACAAGGCCTTACTACACTCAAATAATTCCACACCTACTAATAATTCCATTTCCTGGGCCAAGGATATACAAACCATCACAGTGGTCTTATGGTGGTTCATCTTATGCACTTGATTTGACTATTTATCCATCTACTGTGTGTTTTCTGTAAGGTCTGTTCTTGAAGCCATCACAGTTCTCTGCTAAGAACAGAATGCTTTGGCTAGTAAGATTCCCTTCCCTGATTTTTATGTAGTGTTTGAATAATTATAAAAGCCTGCCAAAGTGAAAATAGCACCTCAAATTCAATTCAAGTGGAGTCTGGTCAGAATTCAAGGTGAGTGTTTTCATTACAATGTATAAAGAAGTGGGTCCAGAAAGCTCAATAACATGCCAAATAATTCAGTCACTATTCTCCAGAGAGTCTATTCCACATTCTTGATCTTTAAATTCTTACAATAGGACCAAGAATTATTAATTCACAATTTTCTGTTGTTCTTGGCATATAGATCTAAAATACTATCCCTTCATGACAGGATTTTATCAAGAAGAAGAAGGAGAAGAAGAAGAAGAAGAAGAAGAAGAAGAAGAAGAAGAAGAAGAAGAAGAAGAAGAGGAGGAGGAGGAGGAGGAGGAGGAGGAGGAGAAGAAGAAGAAGAAGAAGAAGAAGAAGAAGAAGAAGAAGAAGAAGAAGAAGAAGAAGAAGAAGAAGAAGAAGAAGAAGAAGAGGAGGAGGAGGAGGAGAAGAAGGAAGGAAGGAAGAAAGAGAGAGAGAGAGAGAGAGAGAGAGAGAGAGAGAGAAAGAAAGAAAGAAAGAAAGAAAGAAAGAAAGAAAGAAAGAAAGAAAGAAAGAAAGAAAGAAAGAAAGAAAGAAAGAGAAGCAGAAAGGTCACTTTCACTATCCCAGAAAGTCTCAGTACATTTTGGCAACAGGTGGAATAATCTTTATATTTTATTTATCAAGACAAGTTCTCATGTGGCCTAGGCTGATCCTGAACCTTTGTGCCAAGTATTACTTTTATCTGAAATATGCTTGCCTCCCAACTGCTGGAATTTCAGACATGAACTATCATGTCCATTTTATGTGGTGCTCAGATTTTGGTGGATGGTAGGCAAGTGTTCGACCAATGGGGCTATATGTCTACCATTTTCCCAGGATTTTTAAGATGTAGTACTAGAAGTGACACCCATGACATTCCAAGAATCTAAAGCCTTAATACAGTGACAGGGTGGGAACAGAGTGCTTATGTTTTTGTTCACACATGTTTTATGAATCTTTATCTCGCACAGGATGACTTTGCACTCTCACTGTCATTATAACTACCATAAGTGATAGGTTTTTATGGAAATTGAATCACTGAAATTTTCATGAAGAAAAGTTAAAAGGAGACAAGTTTTGTAAGGAAATAAATCTACAAATGATGAATTCTTCAGCATTCTTTCCCTGGAAATGATAGAAATGTTATGTACCAATTGTACATCAATAATTTAAAAAGTATCTACCCTCTTTTTCTTAACTAATGCTTATCCTGCCAACTCACTGTTCCACTGTTAGAATAAATTCTTGTGAAGGAGATTTTCTTCATGTGAAGAGACACATACTAATCCCCAGAAACACTATGTACAACACAAAGGTGTTTCTGTTTGACAGAGGGGGATTTCTCAAGTTACCTTAAATTGGAAGAAAAATAACACAACACACAAGAAAAGGACATTAGAAAGGAATGACCTTTATTCTACATCCTCAAGATAAAATCCTGCCATGTGGGTCTGGTGTTTCCCTGGTTCACAGGCTAGATCAATATGCCAAAAACAATAGGTAACTGTGAGTTAATAATCCTTGGTCCCACTGTGAGAATTCAAAGATCAAAGAAAGAATTGTGAGCTGTTTGGAAGTCTTAAGATCTTAACACTGAGAATGGGATCTTAGTCTACAGTCTGTTCCATATATTATTCTTTGAGACTGAGAGTCATTATTGTGGAGTCGTGACACATTCATACAGAGGCAGCATTTGACAGTCTTATACTCGACACAGGTGTTTTGTTTGGTTGCTTTTATTGTGTTTTTTTTTTAAATCACTCCCAAGAACAAAACACAGAACAGCATCTTTTTGTTGTTGTTGTTGCTATATTCAGTTTGGGTTATATATTTTAAAACTTACAAATGGTATTGTCTGACAACATGATTATGTTATTTTCTCAATCTCACTGCATCTTGTTGTCCTTCTGTATAAATTGATAATAATAATAATAGTAGTAGTAGTAGTAGTAGTAGTAGTAGTAGTAGTAGTAGTAGTAGTAATGTTTAAAAATGCCTGCATAAGTCGGTGAGTTAATGCCCTGAAAACCTTTATAATGCAAGTACCCAATAAATATTACGTCTTACTATCTGTGACTATTTCTGTAGTCACTGTACAAACTTAGGGCTATATAATCATTTTATAACGTTAAGGACACCTGCTTAAGCTAATAGTGAAATTCAGCGTGGACTGAAGCCTGATTAGGTTGTTCATGCTATTACTTCTTACAAAAATACTTTTTGTATCGGCTCCGTGATAGTGTAATTAACTTTCCTTAGTTGAGACAAAATGGAAAAAAAAATAGGGAAAGGTTCCTGTAATTAGAGAGGGCAGAGAGAGAGAGAGATCAATATAAAAGACAGAGAACAGAAGGTAAGCCTAAAATAACCACATTATTTTACATTTTTAAAAAATTATATATGATACATATTACTTTATATTTTGTATGAATCGCATGAAGCCTAACTCCAATAGATAAATCTACAACACAATTTCAAAACTTAATGCGTAGGTAGCAATATGGAAGAGAAGGAAGAAAATTCGAAATTGTCAGAGGACCAAGAAACCTTTTTAAGATCATATCTACTAGAAATGAAAAGGAAGTTACAGCCATGCTATTTCAACCATATAGCTTCCTTAAAATGACCTGAGTAAGACAATGTCAATACAGATGCTAATATAGAGGGGGTAAATATTATGGGTTCTGCCCCTAAATTAAACAAAAAACGATAAGCAACTACATACGTCCCAGAAAGAGAAAATTAGCCTCTCCTAAAGATGAAGCACACTGGTTATCTGATCCAAAGTGATCAGCCCTGGAAGTCCACAAACACTCACACAATGGACTCAGAAGCTTGTATTTAGATATATGAGTTTGTGTGTGTGTCTCTGTGTGTGCAGGCATGTGTGTATGAACCACAATCAAACTAAAGATACATCTACTTGAGAGGGAGTGAGGAACATACAGAATGTGTTGGAGGAAAAAAGGGAAGGAGGAGTAATATAATTAGATTTTTATTTTATCATATTTTATTTTGATATAATTAAATGTCAATGAAAAGAAATGAAACATCTTGATTTAAAAATTGTCTAACACACAGAACTCTCTCAGTACTTTGACTTATTTGGCTTATTTTATGTAGTTCATTCAATCATGAAAGGGGAGGTTTAAGGTCACTGTAAATCATAGTAGGCCAGAAAACAGAGAAAAGAGATGCTTAAACTTGGGTACCCTTTTCCCCTACCACTGTACACCCCTTTCTATTTCATCTGGGAAACTTCAGCCAACTAACTTGGTACCTCTCAGAATCAGCATGGGTCTTGCTGTTCCAGTTAATGCGCCATGAAACTATCCTCATAGATAGACCTAGAGAGGAGTATTTTCAGTCTCTTCTGTGATTTTTTAATATAATTTTTATTAGGTATTTTCCTCATTTACATTTCCAATGCTATCCCAAAAGTCCCCCATACCCTCCTCCCCACTCCCCTAACCACCCACTCCCACTTTTTGGCCTTGGCGTTCCCCTGTACTGGGGCATATAAAGTTTGCAAGTCCAATGGGCCTCTCTTTCCAGTGATGGCCGACTAGGCCATCTTTTGATACATATCCAGCTAGAGTCAAGAGCTCTGGGGTACTGATTAGTTCATAATGTTGTTCTATCTATAGGGTTGCAGATCCCTTTAGCTCCTTGGGTACTTTCTCTAGCTCCTCCATTGGGGGCCCTGTGATCCATCCAATAGCTGACTGTGAGCATCCACTTCTGTGTTTGCTAGGAAGCCAAACAGGCTGTCAGTGAAGGGCAACCATTACAGACACAGGGAAGAGAAGGAAGGTAGGTTTGCTATGAAGCAACGATTCCTATTTTGATAATACCACTAATTAGCTCTTACTCAGTGCTAACAGATCATTGACTTTCACTTTCCATGCATGTAGAAAGAAGAGTTGTTTGCTATGTTTTTTAGCTCTCTTGCTGCTCATAGCATCCAGCATACCAGAGAGACCACATGTAGAAGATGCCCTTTCTGAGCCTAGCAGTGGTGGTGCACGCCTTTCATCCCAGTACTTGAGAGGCAGAAGCAGGTGGATTTCTTAGGTCCAGACCAGCCTGGTCTACAGAGTTCCAGGTCTACACAGAGAAATCCTGTCTCAAAAAAAACAAAACAAAACAAACAAACAAACAAACAAACAAACAATGCCCTTTCTGGACAAGCTCAGTTCTACAAATACAGTTGTATCCATTTTGTTTGTTTGATTTAATTTGTTCCGAGGAAAAGAAGCAGGAATTAGGAAAAAAATCACAGCAGATATTTAGTAACTCAACAGGGATTAATTTATTTTACATATTATGATACACTTTTTACATGACACATTGTTACATTACTCCTTGATGGCCCAGCATGAGGTTGATGATTATAACTTCATTGCTGATGTTTGAAAGATTATGACTGATAAGGTAAGCCTTATGCTTTCATATTTCTTTTGTTTCTACTTCACTTTCCTTATAAATAATTCATAGGATAAAATTACTGTCCTAGAAAAATACAGTCTGGCTCATCAGCCACTTCACACTTTATTGATTACTACATATAATTTTTAACACTAATCCATGGAATATAGAAATGTAGCCTTGCCTTTGCCCCATGCCCCTTTAGAGGCGCGTATTTCTGCCTAAATATTTACATTTATAAACTTCATTTTAAAAAAAACATTATTTGTATGTCTTCTACTTATATTATAAATATCTTGGGTAGTAAAGGCAACATTCATCTTTCTGGTGTAATAATCAAATCTAGCTATCATCTATCAGGTACTTTTGAAAGATATAATTTCTCATTCTTTTGTCTGTATCATACACTAATGTTAATCTGAGTGTTTGGACCCTAGAGTCCATGGCTCTGGGGTCATTAGGCTCCTTTTCCAGGGAGGTCAGTTCACAGCAATATATCCACTGTTCTAGCTCTGGCTGTTCAATTTCACTTTGTCTTCCCTAAGTAATTGAAGGTGTTAAAGTCTTTAAAGTGTCTGTGGTAGTTTGAATGAAAAATGTCTCCCAAAGGCTCTGATTTTTGAGCACTCAATCTCCAGCCGGTAGGGATGTCTGAGGAGATTAGCAAACTTTAGGAAGGGTAGCCTTGTTGGAGGAAGTACATTACCAGGGGAAGGTTTTGAGGGCTTATAACCTTCCCCACTTCCTACATCTCTTGGCTTCCTGTATGTGGTTCAGATGTGATCTCTGGGCTTCCCACTTCTGTCACCATGGCCTTTCTGCCATTATGGACTTTCGGGAAGTCTAAGCTAAATCAAATTCTGTCAATTCATGGTATTTGATTAATACAATAAAAACATTAACTAATTCACTATCTGTCCATCGTGACCTACTTGAAAGTATCTAGAGGGAATAGAGTCCATTTTGTATGTTCAAAGAGAAGAAAGCATTTAGATACTGTTAAATTAATACTTTTATTTATTTTTGAATGCTTCATACAATATATTTTGATCATATTCATTCCCCTTCTTCCATTCCACAAAGATCCTTCTTACCACTCTACTCATCCAACAACAGCTTTCCTCTCATTCTTAAACAAGGCAAACTCTTGTGAACTGTCTTCTCCTGAGCATGGTGTTTCACCTGAAATCTGTTTGATATAGTCAGTGCCACTCCTTTTTAGAAAACTGACTTTTCTCATCTTAACCTACAAATTCCCAATAATATCCTAGAGTATGAGAAGTTCTATGTGTCCACTTACTCTACTTCACAATAGAATTATTTTCTGATTCGTGATTTGGGCTTGTACAAGCCTTGTGGATACTGTACAGTCTCTCTCCATTCACATGTGCATCAACCTTGCTCCGTCTATAATTTATGCTACATTTTTCACATTATTGTGAGTGAAGGCATATTTAAAGGCAGAGATTTCTGGTGTGGGAACCAGCACCAAGGAAATGGTAAGCCAATACAATATTGTCAGTCAATGGACAGAATAATGTCTCAAGGTAAGTATAAAATCATTGAAATATGAAATTGCAGAATACATAAAAGCAGTAAGAATGTTATTTAGTGGTTAGAAAGATGGAATTGAATGATTTGAGAAAATATGGGATTGGAGTGTGATAAAGAGATGGTTTGGAACTGCAGGTACTTGCTGCCCAATCTGATGACCTGAATTCAGTCTGCGGAACCTGCAAAGCATAACTATAGAACTGGGTTCCTCAAGTTGTGCTCTGACATTCCTTGATGTATCACACACACAAATACCACACACACACACACACACACACACACACACATCTGTGCTTAGCAATAGATAAACGTAATATATATGTATGTGTGTGCAAAAGTAAGTAAACATAATGTATATATGTATATATACACACATTGTGTGTTTGTGTGTGTGTGTGTGTGTGTGTGTGTGTGTGTGTGTGTGTGTTTGTAAAACAAATCAAAATGCAGAGTTATGGAGCCCAGTCCCAATGGTTACATACTCAAAACACGTCCCCATCTAAAGATCAGGGAACCTTGTGGAACAGAAGGTGGAAAGATGCTAAGAACTAAAGGATCAGAAAGTTTGCTGTGAGGTTTTTTTTGTCTCCTAGTAACATGAGAAACTACACCCACTGAACAAACATAACAGCAATGAACATAACAAACTGAACTGACAAAAAGCCCATGAGACCACAACAGAGCATAAAGATCTATAGACAACCTAGAAAAGCTCTGAGCATAAGAGGTCTTCTCTGCCAGGGAAGTGCACACACATTGCTTCTCCAGTGCCAACTGAGCATCCCTGAAAACATACACACAAAGAACATTATATAAACTATAATATGGACATACAAATATACATGCAATATCAATTAGTGAAAAAAGATGCTGCAAGTTTGAAAGAGAAGTGAGGGACAAATGGGAGGATTCGGAGGGAAGAAGAGTGTTGTGATTATATTAAATCTCAATTTAAAATGTGCAAAAAAGAAAAAAGTTAGTAGGAAGGGTAACTTTTCAAAAAATATCTGAACATTAAAAAAAACACTATAAATGTGTGCTTTTAGTGGAAATGGAATTTTAATGAATATTTTAATATCATTGTAAATCATATCAGCTGTTTTCTAAGACTATGTTCAGTAAATTCAGTCATTTAAACACAGCCATATTGGTTGCTTTGCTTACTTCTTTGTCAAACTAACTGGCGAAAGCAACTTAAGAAAGGGAGGATTCATGTGAACTCATGGACTGGGGGTTGCAGATAATCATGACAAGGATGCATGGAAGCTGGGGTGTGAGGCTGCTGCTGAGAATCTGGGAAGCAGGAAGAGGAAGCTACTGCTTAGAGTATTCTCCTTTGATTCAGGCCAGCACACTTGCCTATGAGATGATGATGTCACCCACCTTCAAGGTAGACTTCCTCTTCTCACTTAAACCTCCTTGGAAATGTCTGGAAATGCCCCTCAGGAATGCTAAGAAGTTTATCTCCTAGGTGATTACACATCCAGTCAAGCTAAGCACCATACTCGCTCTATTCTCTCAAGATGGCTTTTATCTTTATGCAGTACTATCTGCACTTTTAAAAATGACCATTAATAAGATTCCAGTTTATTTTTCTCAGACATAAATATTTTCCACCTTAAAAATAATTAGTTACTGCAATAGACTCCCTTATAAAAAATTAAAAGTAGAGTTGTGGAACAAAGACTAATATTCAAGAAAATATGGACAATGTATCTAGACAGACAGGCAGACAAATATAGAGAATATATCTATCTCCATCTCTCTCTCTTTCTCCATCTCTAACTCCATCTCCATATCCATATTTATACTATAACTGTATAGGTATAGATAGACTGATATGCATCAATAGATTTCTGTTAATAATCAAGATTTTTACAAGTACCAGGAATAGAAAAGAGTATGAGATTGTTTCAATGAGCTCTTGTTTATAACAAAATCTCTGAAACTAACTTACAAATGAAGAAGGGGGTATGTATGTTTGGCTCATGGTTTGAGAAGTTTTAATTCATAAACCATTAGAACCATTGTCTGGAGCCTATGGTAAACATGGTATCATGCATGAAAGGAATGTTTGAATAAATAAGCTTGCTTTACCATCAATGTATACACTCAAACACACACACACACAAACCAGGGAAGACCCTCAGTAGCACAGTCTCCTTGGGGCACATACTTAACATTCTGCAGTCCCCCTATTAGACCACACTTCAAAATGGTAGCATCACCTTAAATTCCTAGGTGAGTGACCAAACAATGGTTAATCAGTAATTAGCAAGAATATATAATTACATGTAAAATACCCAGTTCTGTGTCATTTGAATTTTAACTTATTTTTACTCAGACAGATCTCACTATGTAGCTTAATATTCACTATATAGTTTATGGCCTAAAACTCACAGGGAGCCACCTGTTTCTCCCTCCACAACTCTGAGATTACAGATGTGTGCTTCCTTGCCCTGCTTATATTTTAAAACCTTAAAATAGGGTAAACTATTTCCAACTTTTGCATGAATGTGAAGACTTACTTCGAAGACAGATAACCCAGCCTTGTGTTTTATTTCTAGCCTCTTCAGAATTTGCTTTAGATAGAAGAAAATTCCCCCACTCTTTCATGAAATTCAAAACAAAGGATAATTTCTAGTTGGCTATAGAAACATAAACGATTAAAACCAGATGGTAGTTGAGCTAACCATTTGCCATTTGGAGGTGGGTGGGTTAGAATACATTGTCTTCGGACTGAATCTCAGCAGGTTTTTCTTTCCCCTAGTCTACCACCTCAGTAATGAGAAGACAAGAAAAGTCTAACTCAGTGGTTGGATGTCACCCAAGTTTCAGTTACCCACTTATCATTTTTGCTCAGTTTCTGGGACAAGTGTCATTGGTTGTGACAGGATCTCATTCTTCACAATCATTGCTAGGAGCCAAAGGACACCCAGCTCCCACCACAGGATGCGATCAAGTTCACTGGCTTCATATTGATGGTTCTAGGGGCTGAATGTAACTGAAATATACATGTGTGCTTTTCTCTTGTTCTCTTTGTAAACACTTTCATGCAATGCAATGTTGACATTGATTTCAAGTGGTCCTACCTCTTCCAACTTACCTGACTCTCTAAGAGTGTGATGTTCATGCAGGTTTACTTTTGCTATGCCTTAATTAACTGAGACTTGAATAATCTTGTCACCCAAGATACTCAAAGTAGCTAGTGGATCTGAGACCTTGGCTACACCTAGAAGCTTCATGAAACAGTTTAATCTGTTCCTTAGTTTTCTAAATTAGCAGCCTAGCTTGACAGGATTCATGAGTTATGCTAACATACTTTTTAGGAATACTGAAGCAGAGCAGAGGAGAGGGCACCAGTTCTAACTGTAAAATCTCAGGCCCACAGGAAATTTCAATAACTGTTATGGCTGCCAGTCACTTAGGACCATTTATTTAAGTTGGGTTTTCTGAGGTGGTGCCTAATATAAGACTTTTAAAAAATCTTTTATTATACAATTCTAAGTTGAATCTGGGATTGAAAGCAATTATACTTCAATGACAGGCTTATTTGCTATAGTTGATAATATGTGTTGTACCACTACTCAGCTCAGTTAAGTGCTGAGGCAGTTGCCACAACAATGAAGAACAGAATTGTAACCCCATAGAATGGGTTGTTTCATGAGGTCTACATTATTAAACAGAAATGAAAGCAACGAATAAATAAGGAGCTGGCAGATGGTTCTGCTGTTAGAGTGAGAACCACTCTTGCTGATGAGCTAACTTCAGTTCTCAACATTCATGTTGGGTGGCATAAAACTGCCTGTAACTCCATCTCCAGGAAGTCTGATGTCCTCTGACGACCTCTTTGTGTACTGCATGTACTCAGGCAAGCTTGTGCCTGTGCAAGCACACATATGGGAATACACACAGTCACACACACACCCACACATCACATGCACACATAGAATCATACACATACACACACAATCACACACACACACACACACACACACACACAATCGCACACAAATACTATAAAAATAAAACCTTGAAAACAGTCAGAAAGTAAACAGTAAATGTGCACTAATTTCATAATGCTGATTGCTACATAAATCTGGTAAACACAAGAAAAGGAAAGTCATTTCATTGTAAGTGGTCACAAACTAAGACAGACTCCAAAGAAGAAGCATTCAGCTTGGTGATTTATTTATTGAGCCAATGACCTATGGCGCAGAAAGTCCAACTCTGAATTATTTTATGCTTCAGTAAGGCAGCTTGTATTTTAAGTATTGAAGAGGGTTTATCGCTGACTTATCTTTCAAAAAATAGTCATTTTCCTTAAAACTCTTCCACAAAATGGCAAACATTTCTAACCTGCACCCAGTTGTGTTACATGAACAAACAATTAGAAGGACCACTATTTGTTTCCTCCAGTTTCCTGTATGGGCTTCTGCCAGTGCCTCTGGGTATTGTAGCTATAGCTGTTGATTGTTGTGAAGGGGTTCCTCACCTAAGCAGATTGGATGTTCTCCAGACTGTCTAAGATCTGTTGAGTTTTGGCTCTATTTCTGGGTGGGAAGGAAAGGATTAAGATACCTTGTATATTGTAATCCCAGCCTGACTTACATTGCTTAAAATATTTGAAGTGTATGGGGGTTTTGCCTGTATGTCTGTGTTCCATATGTTCGTCTGATACCCTCAGAAGATATAAAAAAGACATTCTACCCCCTTGATATTAGAGTTACAGATAATTGTGAGCTGCTGAATGAGAGCAAGTATCAAAACCTGGTCCTCTGGAAAAGCAGCCAGTGTTCTTAATTTGCTGGGCCGTCTCCCCAGCTCCCAAAGTACATTCTTGAAGACCTCACAAGTCTAAGAGACAGGATTACTGGAGAATGAGGTCATGTGTGAATGTATGTGGAGAACCCAGTTGGAATTATACAATATAATTGGTGAATGTTGTTTATATCCTGGCCTGCAATAGACACAGGAGAATAAACTGAACGTAGGGTATAACCTTAAATTGGGGTTTATCCAAACCTATTTATTTATCTAAACAACAGATAGACAAAAAGTCTTTGTTTAAATCAATCATCCCCTGAAAATAGTGAATTCTGAAGACAGAAATAGGAATCATAAATTCAGGAAAAACAAAAATCTGTGGATAGGTTTGGCTTTCTTAAAAGTCAACGTAAGGAAGTACTCAACATATGTTAATTTTGCCTTTTCAATCCTAAGGAAATATTACCACATGTAGCAAACTTTTCCCTTTATGAACCAGTCCTGGAGTCAGTATTTCCAGGCTTTTCTTAAAATAATATATAGGAGTAGAGAAAAACGAACTTCCTTTGCTGGCTTGTGCAACCATAATGAGTAAGAAGAAATGTGTAGAATGAGGTTGAACAGATTTTACAAAACTCTAGGGCCTCATGAGGGAGTTTTGTGTTCCATCTTTGTGAGCACTGTGCCCACTCATGGGAAGATGGGAACCTTATTGTGCACATTTATTGAGGCAGCACACGAAATTCAAAGAGACAAACGTGGTGGCTTTTCATTTCTGTTGATATGTGAACACAATTTTCTAATTGTACCAGGGATTAAACAACAAATAGCAACCCTATCCTTTAGTTTCCCAGGTCTCCTTCAGTGGCTTTTGCTGGTGCCATGAGGCACTGCAGCCACAATAAATTAAGTGTCAAAAGTTTGCCCCACATGGCATAGTAAGTGCTATCTCTGGAATCTTCTAGATCTGTTCAAAATTTTAGATTTATCCTTAGGTCAGAAGTAAAGGACTGGTTATCTCTCTCTGTTCTTCCCTATTTCCTCTCTTCCCTATTTCCTTAGTCCCCTCTAAGTTCGAAAAATAAAAATAAAACCTGAATGAACATTAGGTGCTAAAGGGGTTAACAAAGTGTACACTTGATCCTACTTACCCACTATTTCTATACCCACCCTCAACTCTAAACAAACACAGAACAAAACAAAACAAAACAAAACAAAACAAACAAAACCAACACATTGGGAAAATGAACCTGTAGTGAAAATATAAGATGGTTTAATCAATATAAGATGGTTTAATCAACTATTTCCAGAAAAATGAGTTGTATTATTTATGAGTAGTTGAGAGGCAATCTGAAGGCTATGGATGCTGGCAGAAAGGCTCACCTGGTGAAAGGTTCTTGCTGACAAACCTAATGACATAAATTCAGTTCCTGGAACCCACGATAGTAGAAAGATGAAAAACACTCTTGAAAATTGTCTTCTAACTTGGACATGTATGCTCGGGTGAGAATACACACACACACACACTCACACACACACCATAAAAACAATTTGAATCTATATGACAAATGTATAGACTGCTTCTTCCCTGCTCTGGCCCTCCGTGTCCAGGCATGCATAGCCTTGTGACTCCGACCTCTGCTACTCTTGAGGTAGGTACAAAGCCGAGTGGCCAGATTACAGGTCACACTTGCTCTCTTTTTAGAAGGACATCTCCAGCATGCACCTGGAGTCCATCTTCATGCAAATGACACATTCCCCTACACCTAGGCTTCCGCAGTAACTCCAAAAACCCCTACCCACTCCTCGAGGTTTATATAGCACTTGTTCCCCAAATAAAGAGAGCCATTTCACTGAAAACTGTCCCTGAAGAAGGCTGTTTCTCCCATTCATGCCAAACTAGATCCTCTCTAACCCACCCTCCGAAATTAAGCTTCACACTCTGCAGTCCAGCCTGATGCACAACATGCTTGAAAACCCAAAAGGAGAAGCAGACCAGAGCTACAGACATACATCATTCCAATTGTTTTAAGTGCTGAAAATACACAACACTTAGAAGGGACCCAGGTGTAACCTATGGACTCTGATGAGGAAATGTATATGAACAGTGAGGCTCAAATCTCATCCAGAAAAGGAATAGTGCAGGAGGCTCTCTATTCCTTTGGACAATTGTGTTCAGGGCTCCTTTGTTCTTCCCACTCTTGTTTGATGTCAACCTAAGTCTGCTAAAAATAAGTAAGAATTAATTTGCTTAATTAAATGTACTCTTTGGCAGTCTCTCGCATGTACATAATATATTCTAATTATACTGACCACCCCTCTCTTATACCCCTTCCAGCCTCACCTATCAGCCCTATCCACCTTTCAATTTTTAAGTTCTTTTGGTTGGTTGTTTTTGTGACCCACTGAGTTTATTTAACAGGATCACTATCCTGAGCCTGGCAATGGAGGGAGAGATACACTAGAGCTTGTGGGGATTCCCTGGTGGGTAAAGATTCTGAAGATAGTGACTCTCTCCATAAGCATCCTCAGCTAGAACAATCTGGGGAAGGAGAAAGACCCAAGGATCCTCTCCCTACCCCTGAAACAAGATGTAAAGGTCCGGTACCCTGCAGGCTCAGCAAAGACAACTTTAACTGCTATGTATGAGAGAGTGTAAACTATGCCATGCCAAGATTATCTTTTACAACCCTGTTCCCTGTCATCAGGCTAGTCCATCTTTTCCATCTTCTCTTTCACAATGTTCCCGAGTTTTAGAAAGGGTGTTATAGGTGTCCTGTCTAGAGTTGTGCATTCAACAAACATTTATTCTTAGGACTTTGAGCAGCCACCGTTCAACTGTTTAATAATAAAGTTATTCTGAGCAGTACTGCAAGCAGTCCTGGTCTGTGAGCATCAACATGAACTGTATCTGGGATACAGTATGACCACACGTCCTTTTAGCAAAACAAAAGAAGTAGGTTCACCCTATGGTTCTAGCCAGTTTTGGTATAAACACAAAACACCAAAAACATAAACTTTTCTATTTTTCTAAGTCTCAAAATGTGTCTGACACATAGTACTAACAGCTATTATCATTATTGTAGGCTTTACATTAAAGTTAATATAAAAGGTCTCCTGAAAATATAGCAATAAAGAAAGGATATATTTCATTCTGCATTTTAAAAATATCTTGTTACATATATTTACTGTCTTTGCAAGCATGTGTGTTTGCATGCATGCACATGTGTATGTGTGTTAGTGTGTGTGTGTGTGTGTGTATGTTAATGTGTGAAGTCAGAAATCAGTGATTGGGAGTCAGTTCTTTCCTTCCACTTAGATGGTCAGTCTTAGTGTCAGGTGCCTTTACAGGCAGAGCTACCTCACAGGACCTTTATGATAATTTTAGGAAGAAGGTGAAGAATAGATAGGCAAAATTAATTTGTGGTGTGACTAACATCTTTGCATTTAGAACACACCTTAGCTGGGGTTCACTCTATACTGGTGATAAGGCAAGTACCTATTGTCTAAGAAACTTCGTTTCAACTGCATGGGCAGCACCATTCATTCTGAAACTACTTTACACTTAGAAACAGTAATCAAATTAGTCTGGCTGCTGCTGACATTGCTGTCTCCATCACTCTAGGAGAGACAGTCCTGCATGTGTATCTGAAAGCCTTGGAGCCCTTTGACCACATTGCCCTCTAGTTCTGCCTTCAGTCTTTGGAGTATATCTTCCAAATGTTAACTGCCTGATGAAATGTCAACAGGTGAGTACCAATAAATAATTGGTCCACTGGGTAGGTTCATTCTAACAGAGTAAAGAGAACAACAGAGGAAAATCCTCTCACTGAATTTGATGGAAGCATCACACAGGGGCGATCTCTTTTTACACATTACCTACATAATTTAGAGGGAAGCTAGTAGTATTGTTTCTTTTCGTTTCTTTTCTTTTTTTTTTTTTTGAAAGATGGTAATAGCAACATACTGCAATGAATGACTGCTTAAAAAGTCCTTAATTTCAAAGTCATCCTGGAAATGGAACATAACTTCAAACATTTAAGTAAGAATCATCATTTCTCTATTAAATTTCTAAATGCATCTTTAGTATATTGTTATCAGAAGTAAGACTGATCCTGTGGAACAAACTTTTGTCTAGTGATTGCAGCAAGCTGTGGGTTATCTCCCCTGGAAGCAGAAATCTGAGTACTTTCTGTGAGAAATGCCATTTTATAAATTTGGAAACTGAATCGTTGAGGTCAAATAACTTATCTGAAGCCACCTCTATTTTGTTGTCTTAGATAGCCCTAGCTGGCTTAGTACTTACTATGTATCCCCGTCTGCCTTCAAGCTTGCAGCCATCTCCTTATGTCAGTTGCTGGAATACAGACATATACTACCATGCAGAGCTAATAACTATATGGTAGTATTAGGTTATCCCCTTTAACTCTTTCTAATCCCCAAATAAGCCTCTTTGGTTAAAGTTGTGTTTTTCTTTAAAAAAAAAAAACATGTATTTATGTGTGTTCATGTGTTTGGGTATGTACATGCCATTGCATGTAGCCACAGAAGCCAAGAGAGAGCATCAGAGTGCCTAGAGAAGAAGTTGGGAGCTAAAGCAATTGAGTACTAGGGAATCAAACCACATCTGCAGTAGGCTGAGCTCTTAACTGCTGAGCTCTTCCCGTTTACTTGGGTTTCATTAAACAAGGAGAATGCTGGAGAACATTGTGGGAAGAGTAAGAGTCGTGAGGATTCAGTTCTAAATTATGAGAATCAGGAATAAGAAGAACCTTGTGAAGAATTATTTATTTCAATGAAGATCAAATGTACCTAACAAAATTTTCTTTGAAGAACTACCAGAAATGTCAAAAGTACCAGTTCAGTACTTTAACGGTTCCCATGATTCATCGTCAACGTTCTATTGCTGTGAAAATACAGCATGACTATAGCAACTCTTACGCTGAAAAAGTATTTAATTAGGCCTCGCTTACCCTTTCAGAGATTAAGTCCATCATCATCGTGGTGGGAAGTATGGTGGCAAACATGGTGCTGGAGCACAGCTGAACGTTCAATATCTGAAAGACAGCAGAAAGAGAGGGAGAACACGATCCTGGCTTGGGCCCTTGACATTTTAAAAATTTAAAATTTCTCCCTGTGACACTAACAAGGCCACACCTAATCTGACAAGGCCACCTCCCCTAACCCCTGTTAAGTAGCACCACTTAGTAATGACTAAGCGTTCAAATGTATGTGTCTATGGAGTCCATTCCTATTCAAACACTATACCATGTAAGATCTCTGCTTGCCATAATATTAACTTGTTTTCTTTTTTCCTTATATCTGAGCTCCAGGAGAGAGTTTTGAAATGTTGCAATAATGTCACGGTATGGATAATTACTAAATGTGCTATTTTTACAACTGTTTTGAACAGAAGTAATTAGGTAGAGCATACCACATGTTTTGTTTGTCTTTGATTGCACTCTTTAGGCCTCATAAAAATAAATGAAATGTGCTAGTAAAATAACACAGAATAGATCATAAGTTTACACAAGTGAAGATTTGGTAGAGTGCCATTGAGCAATACCTGTGACACAAGAAGTGGTCATTATACTTAGAGATGGTGATTAGGATGCACCTTAAGCCAAAACTCTTTTCCTTTTAGTAAATCTCCTGATTTTTTTCTGGGTGGCCTTACTTAAAATTACATTCTTCCTAACTTGCCCCCACCTCTGTGCTTTATGCTGGATATATTTGAATGCTACCAACCTCAGCTCTTTGATGGTCTTTACAAGGTCAATTTTTGTTGCACACTTCAGAAAGAGAGGGACTTGCAATGTCAGCCTCTGATTGACTGGGATTCGGGTATATGAGAGGAGAGGAGCTGTATGTGACTTTGTTCTTGCACTCCTCATCTCCTTTTAGTGGCTTACCACTTCTGTGACAAGTCTAGACTAGCCTGTAAAGGATTTAATTCCACGAGGAGAAGAGATGGGAGCTTGTACAAGACGGGTCCAGAAACATCTACTCCCTTGCTCACACCTAACCCCAGGCTCATGAGGGAACAGAGTCCACAGGTACTAGATTTTGTAGAAAGAATCATTCAGAGGAAGTCAACCTACAGAGTCACGAACTAAATAGTTATTTCCAGGTAGTTTGGTTGGAGTTAATTATTATTTAGTAAGATAGGAACATCTAGGTTTGAAACCTGTTAAGATACTTGCTACCATTCTGAATGTGAGCACATTAACTGCCTTCCAATGAGAAATTTATCAGTATGATGGAGTTACTAACAATGCTATTTCTACTGTTCTTAGACTCCCAGTTATACTTCTTGGAATATATCACCAGGGCTCTTTTAAAATTACACGTGGACATTTGATTAGATTTGTCCAGGTTAATCTAGTATAATTTTTTGGTTTTGTTTTTGTTTTTTTATGACTATGAAATCTAAAGTATTTTCCTCTGTCCAAAAATTGCAGAAGGAAAGATCAATCATGCAAGGAGAACATGCCTCTGGAGCCCCCTCCTGGTAGACAACAAACATAATAACTTTGTAGTGGTTGTTACTACTGCAAATCCTTACATTATTGCCACAGATTATGCTTATGTACTCATAGATATGTATAAATAAATATGTGAATATATACAATAAGAGGAAGCCAAGATTTTTATAAGAGCAAAGTGGTTTAAGGGGGGGGTTAGGAAGAAGGAAAGGGTAGGAGGAAATGATGTAATCATATTATAATATCAAGAAGTAAATACTTAAAAATTACAAACACCCAATTTATAAGATCATTTAAATATATAGTCATATATATGTGTAGAACACATTATATATAAGTATATATATATATATATATATATATATATATATCTTATATCACATATAAGTAAAAATAATGAAGCAAAATATTCAATATTAAGAAATAGCACTATTGCCTGAGATAATAACACAAATGCTTCTCGGAGAGATGGAATCTAAAGGTTGCTTTAAAAATAATTATCTTCTTAATTGATATTCATGCACCATTTTAATATCATCCTGCAATAAATCAGGGCTTAAAACTTTGTTTATCTGCTCACTGTACCAGGAAAATGCAGTATAATTGGAGCTTAATCTTGTTTGATTCATCTTCAACTCTATAAACTTAATATGATATCGGTTCTCCCATTTTTCAACTACAAGATAACTTAAAATTATCTTAGGGAGCTGAGGATTATGATTAATATAATATATATTTATAATATTTCTCTGTGTTTGTTTTAGATTACTTTTTAATTTTTCACTGTCATTGTGTCATAAGCACATTAGAAATTTGAATATGAAGGTAGATGTCTGTTGCAGTTATATAAAGTTTGTGGAGAAAAGGTTGTGCCTTTCATGACTTTTAAAACATTTTCTTTTCTTTCTTTTATCTCTTCTTCACATCTGTCTTTAATTCTGGCCAGAGCCTAAGGATATTTTCTCTGGTAATTACGTTTTTTTTTCTCTCTACTCCATAGGTCTTTTCATTATGTGACTGTTTGTCTACAATGTGACTGATCTCTATGCCTGACACAAACTGCATATTCGTCTTTATTGAGCTTTTTATCTATCAAATGCTTCTCTTCAGAACAACAACAAAGAATAGCAACAAGCAAAGAAGGAAAACAAAAATCATTTTGCAGTATCTGACTAGGGAAATGATGGTCAGGATTGTAGGGAGACTTATGGTTCGGAGGTTAGGGAAACAAAAAAATCATAGTATTCTGTGACACTGAAAAGGCTGATTCATTAAACTATTACTCTTAGCTAAGGGGAAGCTTTTGGTGTCAGTAATAGTGTCAGGCCTTGGGACTTCCTCTTGAGCTGGATCCCACTTTGGGCATGTTGCTGGACCTTCTTTTCCTCAGGATCCTCTCCATTTCCATCCCTGTAATTCTTTCAGACAGGGACAATTATGGGTCAGAGATGTGACTGTGGGATTGCAGCCCCATTCCTCAGATGATGTTCTGTCTTCCTGGTGGAGGTGGGCTGTATATGTTTCCTCTCCCTACTGAAATGTTGGGCATTTCATCTAAGGTCCCTTGCTTTGAGTCCTGGGATTCTCTCATCTCCCAGGTCTCTGGTGCATTCTGGGGGTTCCCCCAGCCTCCTATTTTCTGAGGTTGCCTGTTTCCATTCTTTCTGCTGGCCCTCAGAGTTTCAGTCCTTTTCCCTCACCTAATACCATATCAGATTCCCCTATCCCCACCCCACCCCTGTCCCCAACTCACCTCAACCATGTCTACTTTCTCTCCCAGGTCCCTCCCTCCCTCCCCTCTCCTCCCCTCTTGTAATTGCTTTCTTTTCCTTACCAAGTGGGTGGAACTGAGGCATCCTCACTTGGGCACTTCAGCTTGTTGAGCTTTTTGAGATCTGTGGACTGTATCTTGTGTATTCTGTATGGTGTTTGTTTGTTTGTTTTTCTAATATCCACTTATTAGTGAGTGCATACTATGCATGTCCTTTTGGGTCTGAGTTACCTCACTCAGGATGATATTTTCTAGTTCCATCCATTTGCCTGCAAAACTCAGGATGTCCTTGTTCTTAATAGACGTATAATATTCCATTGTGTAAATGAACCACCTTTTTTGTATTGGTTCCTTTGTCATGGGACATCTTCTAACTATCACAAATAAGGCCCCTATGAACATAGTGGAACAGGTGACCCTGTGGTATGGTGTGGCATCTTTTGGATCTTTACTAAGGCTATGGAGAGCTCACAAAAAGGGATCTATTATGATTGCCCTCCAAAAGGCCCAACAAACAGCTGAAAGAGTCAGATGCATATATTTGCACCCAACCATTGGACAGAAGCAGCTAACTCCATTGTTGAATTAGAGGAGGCTGAAAGAAGCTGAAGAGAAGGGCAATCCTGTAGGAGGACCAGCAGTCTCAATTAATCTGGACCCCCAAGTTCTCTAAAACACTGGACCACCAAACAGACAGCATACACCAGCTGATATGAGGCACCCAACACACATGCAGAAGAGGACTTTCAGGTCTATGTTCATTCAGAAATGATGCACCTAAACCTCAAGAGACTGAAAGTCCCAGGGAGTTTAGAGGTCAGGTGGGGTGGGTTGAGGGCATTGCCGTGAAGACAGGGTGGGTTGGGGAGGAGGTATGGGATGTGGAGCAGTCAGAGGGTGGTTGGGGGTGCAGGGAATGGAATGAAATATGGATTGTAAAACATAAATTTTTCAAAAAAAAAAAGAAGCGGCCAATGAAGAAGAAGAAGAAGAAGAAGAAGAAGAAGAAGAAGAAGAAGAAGAAGAAGAAGAAGAAGAAGAAGAGGAGGAGGAGGAGGTGGAGGATGAGGAGGAGGAAGAGGAGGAAGGAGAAGGAGGAGGAAGCAGCAGCAGCAGCTTTTGGCAAAGTGTGGGGACATACTGACTGGCACTTTTCATTGAGAAGTAATGCTATTAGTATCTATAAGCCAGACTGTTGTAAAATGCTTCCCAATGAACAGGAAAGTATTACGTAGCAGATGATTTTCTGAACCCAAATGCCAATAAACTCTTGAATTAAGAACTGTGGATTTCAGCTCCGAACCTTATCTTCAATTTGCTTTAATAGCAGTTGTCAGAGATGTAAGCTGACTCTTGAATGAATATGGCATCTTTTAACTACATGGACCACAGCAAAGTGTGAATGGCCAGGTGTTCGCTATATTGCACAAATCACTAATTAAGTCGTCTTATCTTTCCAAATGCACTAAGTTTGGTTATTCTATGAATAACCATAGCTATTAGAGCATATAAATAGAAAACAAACAGCACATGGATAGAGGTTTCTGAATGTTTTCTTTATCTATGGTGTGTTTATCTGAGAGTGTGCTATGTGTACCTACATAATGATATGGTCAGCATATAAACATGAAAGATATGCAAGCCATAGCACAAAGATGGTATCTTCTAGTACTAACAGTCTTGATCTTACAGCACATCCTATTAGAGAAATGGACTTGCATTCATGGAAGCTGGATAACTCAGGCAGATCTGGTAGGTTTGTTCACATACCCAGTTTGTCCTGGAATGGAATGCCTAGAGAATTTTTACATCAGCTACATTCTCAGATACATGAAACTACTAATATGTCCTCCATCCCACTTTTCTGTTTCTGTTTTCAGTTAAGACTGTCAGCATCCAAACAGATCAGTCTTCCTCCCCTTTGTTACCATGTGAGAAAGATGTGTTATTCATGGTTATTCTTTCATTCAAGAAACATTTATTCTTAACTTTTTAATGGCTATACCAGCACTAGCACAGGAGTATACCCCCACATCACCACCAAAATGGAAGACATGGTCATTACCATTGTAAATCATACTCCTTGGCCTTATTTTAAGCATGGAATCTAAGAAGAAGCATGGCAGGGTAGGGGATTCAGTGCAGATGTTGACCAAGAATCAATTCTGCATGTGAAGAAATGGCCTAGTAAATAATGGAATGGTATTTCAGGCATAGGAACTAGAATAGCAAAGAATGTGGGGAAAAATGCTGCACATGGGGAAACTGTCATGTTTTGATAACTTCTAAATCTCAAAAACATAATCAAGAAAAGGGAAACATTATGAGGATAAACACTTTCTACATATTAATAGAGGAGTAGGTAGATGAGTTGGAGCTGTGTGTGTGTCTGTGTGTAAAATAGTTAGCTAGATGATAGATATAAAAATAATAGAAAGATACTCAGATACTTTGATTAGAATGGTTCTATAAGAATGGTGAGAGGTGGGGATATGTAAATCACACTCAGGTTGTTATTATCAAGTTAAATTATTTGTTCTGGATTAAAATAGAATTAGTAAGAATCGAAACGTATGGAATTTCTACATGTGTCTAGGAAGTAGACTGCATAGTTTACTTTGTTTGAATAGATTTGTGGGGTTGGATACAGATGGATTCTTACACTTCCTCTCTTTCTTTAGTTCACTTTTATAGTTCTCATTTCAAAGCTGAAAGGAAAATATGTTAAGGTAACTAACATTTGGAAGAATCATGAACATGATTATTTTTAAAGAACTTACAGCTGAGCTGCTTACAGAAAGCAGGGCCATATTAAAAAATAGATTTGCGTGAGCTGTTTCTAAATCTCTCCCAGATATGCAGGTAGGTAAGTAGATATATGTATACATGTGTGTACATAGACTTAAGACAACTTTAAAACTAGTTTTTGGGATGGAAGGCATAATGTATAGTTAGTAATATGCAATCATGTGTCATCAAATAGTTCCCTTTAGAACTAGAAATAGTAATGACCACTATGTATTTAAATTAATAAATCCACATCCTGGATATCAATTTTCTGTACTTGAGTTTCTGACTTAGGAGATATTTCAACAAGAGAAATTTTCACCTGGAGCTTGAGCAATATATTCGATTTCAGTTAAACATAAGTCATATGAGAAATCAGGCATGTCAGAAAATTTTACTGTAGGTAATGGAAATAAAACCAGTCACCATTTTAAAAATATATCAGACATTAATACATACAGAAAAGTCTTAAGAAACAGTGAGAATAATCAAACTACCAGCATGCAATAGTTGATCACACGGTGCCTATGATAATTCAGCGTTTTAAGGATGAATACATTTTTAGCAATTTAAAGGGTCAAGTTGAACTTTGTCAAACTGTAGTTTTGATATTTTGTAAATTACAATCTATTTGATCATTTTAAATAGAATTCACAATATAAAATAGCAACAAAATGAGGCACACACACACTGTGTGTGTCTGTGACTAAAGTTGATTAAGACTTTTTATAGACATGATAAGGAAAAGTTGAAAAGGTGAAAAAATGTCTGAGACTATTTTAATTTATTTCTACATTTCTGCTTTTTCAAAGGAGTCCTGAGAATAATTGAGAGGTCTGAAAAAGTATAAAGAACAAAGCTATTAAATGATGCATTTCCTTTCCTGCTCTTCTCAACATCTTACATGAATTGAATTGAATTTTTCCTGGTGTTCTAAAATACTTAAGATATGTTTTGCCATAGTTAGTATTTACATACATTCATTACATTATTCATTATAACAATGATCATGCATATAATAATTGTATATGTAAGTTTATATGATGTAAGTATATACAATTATCACACATATAAACATTATGTATTCATATATGTTATATGTAATAATTATATATAACTATACAATTGTTTGAATGTATATAATATACCTATATGTATATATGTATACATGTATATTCAAACATTCAAATAATTTTGGTAAGAACCAAAACTATAGTATGCTACTGATTTTAACTATTAAATCCTAATATATCCAAATATATTTTGGCTAGTACCAGATGATATCTAAGCAGTCACTAAACCTACTGAGAATACAGGAGGAGACTCTGATTTATTTTATATATATGTGTGTGTGTGTTTAATATATATGTTTAATATATATGCATATTATATATGTGTGTATTTAATATATATGTTTAATATATGTATACACACAATACATACATATATATATAAAACTGAAGTTCGGTTAGAGACGCTTAATATAAAAAAAAAAAACTATTGCCTATCTTATATTGCTTTACACGTTTATGTACCTTTCTCCTTAGGTACTTGATTTCATATGCCCCAGAGTAGAAAAATGTCCAAGAATTTCCAGTACATGGAAAAATATTCAGAGCAAATATAAAGCAAGTTATCAGCTTGATGAATGAGTGTGTCAATCTGTGTTAGAGTATAGGTATTTACTAGAATAAGAAACAACATGGTGCAAGGCTTGACTTGGCAATCAAGCCACAAAGTGTGCTGGAGTTTTCAGTTGATAGACCTATCTAGTGTGGTCAGATGGTTAATAATATACTTTAAAAGCCACTGTGGTATGCTGTACAGGGGAGTTACAAAGTCCTAAAGCTGACATAGTGTTGTTGGAATCTAGCCTCCAGTAATTTGGAAGGTACTGTCAGTAAAACTAAAATATTCTAATGAGTACTGCATTTATAGATTTGGACAATACTGGGATAATTTAGAAAAGAACAAAGATTATATTGAAGAAAGTCCCTGAAAGTACTATTATAAGTTAGATGTGATGTAATCTTTAGATTTAATAGTAGAATAAATTATGTACCAATGTACCTGAAAACATTTAAATAAGATATATGAATTGCATTTAATTTTTCCTGGTGTTCTAAAATACTTAAGATATGTTTTGCCATAACCAGTATTTATATACATTCATTATATTATTCATTATAACAATGATCATGCATATGATAATTGTATATATAAGCTTATGTGATGTAAATATATTATCACATATATAAACATTATATATTAATATATGTTATATGTAATAATTATATATCTATACAATTCAGAGTGGGAATGATGGCCAGTACCTTGCTTTTTTGTTTGTTTGCTTGTTTGTTTGTTTTTGTTTTGTTTCCTTGATGATAATGATGATGATGGTGGTGGTGATTTAGTTGTTTATTTATATGCATTGGTGTTTTGCCTGAATGAATGTCTAGGTGATACCCTGCCTAGGTACCATAGAATTGGAGTTACAGAAACTTTTCAAGTGTCCTGTGGAATCTGGGGATTCAACCTAGGACCTCTGGGCCCAGCAATTTTACCACTGAGCCATTTCTTCTTCTTCTTCTTCTTCTTCTTCTTCTTCTTCTTCTTCTTCTTCTTCTTCTTCTTCTTCTTCTTCTTCTTCTTCTGCTTCTGCTTCTGCTTCTGCTTCTGCTTCCTCTTCTTCTTCTTCTTCCTCCTCCTCCTCCTCCTCCTCCTCCTCCTCCTCCTCCTCCTCCTCCTCTTCTTCTTCTTCTTCTTCTTCTTCTTCTTCTTCTTCTTCTTCTTCTTCTTCTTCTTCTTCTTCTTCTTCTTCTTCTTCTTCTTCATTACTATAAATGACAAAATGTAAGACTTGCCAGATGATGCATTTTGGAAAAGACAGAAAAGTAGAACCCACCTATGTCAAGGATCTCAAAACCAGTAAATTTTACAAGAGTGAGATCATCATGAGTGCAAGCATATTTAGAATAGGTGAAGGATGAACAATTAAATATATCCTTGTGCATTTGAAGTTACTTCCTGTGGCCAGTTTCTCCTGGAGGGTAAAATCCTCTTGGAGCACTGGTTAGATTTTCCCAGAAGTACCATAAGCCTTTCAAGTCACTGAGCCAAGTCTTTCTTCATTGTGTTAGTCACGGACCAAAAGAAGGCTATTAACCTAGAAGGTTAATCTGTTTTAAGAGTTCTTTCCCAGCTGCATTATATAAGGCATATATTGATGAAAGAAAGGCTTATTGTTCAGTACTAAAGAGGATAGGCAAATTAAAGGAGTGAGAGTTTACTGTAGGTTGAAATAATCAAGGGAGAGTCACAGATCATAACTGGACTTTGAAATAGAAACAGGAAATGAAAACTCGATCTGTGACATAGGATAGTGAACCTTCAACTATATTTGACACTACTGAGTGGTGGTGAGGTGATCAAATGAAAGGACAGGAAAAAAGTTACATTTTTTATTATATTTGCCAGTACTGTTAAGATTTGGTATTATCTAAAAATGTTGATGGAAGTGTGAATTTTTTTTCAGTTGACTTCTCCATTTATGAAATTTTAAATTCCACTGGCATCTCTAGAAATCTCTGCTATATTCTTCAGCATAAACCAAAGCAACTTTATAATTTAATAGGCTGTGTTTTCCAATATAGTAGCCATATTGAAATGTTCCTGTTTAGGAAATGGCCTGTGCTTTCCAATATAGTAGCCCTATTCAAACATCTATGACAGTTTGTTCAAAAAAACAAACAAACAAACAAACATTCAAGAAGCAGAGGGATGGGCTGAGTGCTAGAACTCTAGTTAGTTAAGGATTGGTTGATTTGTTATTAACTTGATAAATCTTTATTATAAATGCAACATGTGTAGTCTCTACATTTGACTTTGGAGGTGTCTTAGTCAGGGTTCTCTAGAGTCACAGAACTTATGGAATGTCTCTCTATATTGAGAGAATTTATTATGATGACTAACAGTTTGTAGTCCAACTAACCAAACAATGGTCAGCTGTGACTGGAAAGTCCTACAATCTAGTAGTTGCTCAGTACAATGAGGCTAGTTTTTTAGCTGGTCTTCTGTAGAAGTAGCTTCCAATAGATATGCTGTCCAGTAAATGCAAGTAGGCAAAGAAGAATCAAATTTCCCTCTTCCAACATCATTATGTAAGTCTCCAGTAGAAGGTGTGGCCCAGATTAAAGGTGAGTATGACAATGCCTGGAACCGGGACTTGCTTTGGCCCAGGCTGACTTTGAACTCAGCGATCTTCTTGCCTCAGTCTCCTAGGATTAAAGCCATATACTACCTTGCCTAGGCCTAAGCTTTTCATGGCCACTAAGTATCAAGATCTCCATGCTAAGATGCAGATCAGAAACCTGTGTGTTCCAGCCTCAAAATCTGGATCACATGTGAGCAATTCTAGATTGTACAATTCTAGATTGTAGATCATTCCAGACATAGTCAAGTAGACAACCAGGAATAGTCACTCTAATCCACCCCTTGTCAACTTGGCACAACTAATATCTCATGTCCAAGTGAAACAATATCAAGGTCATAAATATGCCTAATGTGATATAACTATTTCTCATATAATCATAAACACATTTGCATTTGCAAATTTGCAATAAGTCAATATCCCTTGGGAACACTCGTTTAGTATCTCAACGTAAATACTGATTGATGTTAAAGAAATTAGAAGAAATGACAAATACCTATACAAATACATTCTTAACAAAATAAAACAAAAGCATTCATACTACTTTATAATCATTGTTTCTGCAACTGCCACATAGACTTAGATGGTGTTTAAAAATACCTCCCTCTACCACCCATTCTGTATTTCTTCCACCCTCTTCCAGCAGCTAAGGGTGTCTTGACTCTTTTCCTGGAAAAGTGACCCATATCTTCATTCCTGATGGATCTGTGCCCTTTTGTCATCCTGCTTGGATAAGGCTGGTGTAGTTTCCCATTGACTTTAATCACAGGATGTGGTAATACTAAGAGACATCCTAAGAGATCTCCAGCACTCCAGATATAATTCTTCTTACCTCCATTGTAGAGATGCAATCCAATTTTCCCATGATAATCTGGATCTATCTCCTAACACTGTTATTGCTTTCTTAGCCTGTTGGTTTAAGGGCATTAGAAGTCCAAAATGACCAGGAGGAAGTCTGAGCTTCCAGTTCAATGGAAGGATCATTGTAGCTCCTGGTAGGAATACTCTCCTCTCTGGAACCAAAACTTCTAGGCCAGTAGAACCTAGGGTTATGTGGACAGGAAGCAAGCATTCTCCTAGGGTGTCACTAGGAGAGATAGTGAGTGGAACTATTCACTTTCCCACCCCTTGATTCCTGGACTGGTGAATCCTGGCTATGGGAGTAACTGTACCATATATTGGATGCTGATTCAAAACATATCCTGTCTTCTGAAGAACTCTGCCCCAGTTGTACTGGCTGATTTTGTGTGTCAACTTGACATAAGCTGGAATTATCACAGAGAAAAGAGCCTCACTTGAGGAAATGTCTCCATGAGACCAAGTGGGAAGAGCCCAGCCCATTGTGGGTTGTTCCATACCTGGGTTGATACTACTTGATACTATAAGAAAGCAAGCAGAGCAGCCCAGTGGAAGCAATCCAGTAAGCAGCACCCCTCCGTGGCCTCTGTATCAGCTCCTGTCTCCAGGATCCTGCCCTGTGTGAGTTCCTGTCCTGACTTCCTTTGGTAATAGTGGAAGTGTAAGCAGAATAAACCATTTTCTTTCCAACTTGCTTCTTGGTCATGATGTTTTATGCAGGAATATAAACCCTGACTAAGACGGGGGTGTAATACCTATTGCCCAACAGAATATTTATGTTACTAAGGGAATGTCAACTTTAAAAGGCATCTGTTCTGATCATGATATTGTAGCAGGGCAAGACAGTGCACAGGATCCTTTTCTCATTTTTGCACTGAGAACTTGACTTGCGAGATCTTGATCCTCTTAATGGAGAATCAAGTGGAAAGTTGCCCAATTCTATTCTAGGACTCAAGGCCATGATGCCCCAGCTAACTTATCAAGGTTCTATTAGACTGCTTGCTAAAAAACAAAACAAAACAAAACAACAAAAAAAACAAACAAACAAACAAACAAACAAAAAAAAAAACAAAAAACTTCCCTCTGCAGTTTTTGAGCCTTTAAAAGGTTCTCCCTTCATCTAAATTCTTAAATGTCAATTACTAGAGATTAGTACTAGCCAGCTGAAATAAAGACTTTCAATTGGCTACATAAACTTTGTATCTTATTTAGGGTTTTACTGCTGTGAACAGACACCTTAACCAACGCAACTCTTGTAAGGACAATATTTACTTAGAGCTTGACTGAAATGTTCAGAGGTTCAGTCCATTATCATCAAGGAAGGTAGCATGGCAGCATCCAGGCAGGCATGGCATAGGTGGACAATGTTTGAATCCAAATAAGAAAAATGAAACATAGAAAAATGATCATACAGAAAAACTAACCAAGGTTAGGGCATATATTTCTTCCCTGTATTCCTAGAACATGATCAGGACTTTAAAGTAGCCAAAAAATGTTTGAGATACTGAAGGGAGAGGCAAAGGCAGAGGCCAAGACAGAGGCAGAGGCACAGGCAGGCAGAGGGGCTGGGAGGGGATCAAGGAACATCTAACATACTGAAAGATGGATATATATATATATATATATATATATATATATATATATATATATTCTAATTGTTTTATTTTTTAGTATTATAAAAACCTGCTATTAGCCACACATGAACAGGGTAAATTGATAAGACCAAGCTCTTTAGTAAGAAGCCTTTGAATTTTAAGTAAAATTGAGAGAAGTAGATATTTTACTTTACATTTTCATGAACCATCCTGGAGTCCTAGAATTCCAACCAGAACTTATGGCTCAACAGAACAGAATACACTACAGATGCGTGCATTATTAAAGGGAATAGACGCTTGAACAGTTAAACATCAGCCACTTTCTTTCATTAAGACATTTTTTCTTACTACCTTTGGCTCTTCACCATCTTGTCCCAAATCAGTCTTCCTATAAAAGATAATCCAGCCTCCAATCCTATTAAATTACTTTGATCATCAATGAGGAAATAACCCACTCTGGAGTGGCAAAACACATTTCTATTGATAATACCAAAGCTGTGGAATTAGGGTATGACAGCAGCACTCCACTCTTAACCTCCTATACTTTGCAGTAGAGAGTCAGAAAGACATAGTGTGCTACAAAGCCACCCCACACTGTTCCCATGGCAGCTCAGGCAAGGAAATCAGGGGCTCCTGATAAAGGCATAAGGGTGACACTGGCGCTTGTTCAAAGGAAAAGCAAATTGTGTTACAGCAGTTGCTCACAAAACATCCTTTGGAGGAACAAAGAAGTTTTCAGGTGCAGAGTTACTGGGATTAAATTAACATTACACTGCAGGATCCCTTGTGAAATATACTAGGAAGTCTTCCTTGTAAAAGAAAAAAAATAGACATAGTTGGCTTGATAAAGTATTCAGAATTCACAGAGACCCAAGGAATACAAGAAAATTAACTTTACCCTGTATATATCAAAGTCATATGATGTTCTTCTTAAGAAGTCCTCAGTATCTGAGTTATACTCTTAAAAGAATCTCATGCTTGGAAGTCATCATAGACCTTCACAAATCCTTGCCTCTTCTTCTTTAAACCACTTCAGTGGTGTCATTCAAACAGTCATGCTTGATTTAGATATTACAAAGCTGCTATTGATGAAGTGCCTACATAGAACCCTAGTAAACTAATTAGTAAATGAGAAGACTGCATCTGCAATCTGTGCGCACATTATCCTAGAAAAAAACATAATGTAGCATTGACTTTAAGCATCATATTTTTAAAAAACATGTATGATTCAACCACATCTGAGAGTGGTTGATGCTTCATCTCTTGCTTTCTTCTTTTTGAATATTTTTTTATCTCCTATCCTCCTTCTCGTATTAGCCATAAAAACAAGTGAAACCATGATGAAAATTTAATATATATTCATCACAATTTAATCGACTGCTGCAGTGTGTTTTGACCCCCTTCAAAATTAATACTAAGGCTTAATCCTTAATGCAATAATATTAAAAGCTGAAGTCTCTATGAGGTGATTAGGTCATGAGAGTCTCTCCTTCCTCTCCCTTCTCTTTTTCCTCTCTCACTTCTCCTTCTTACTCTTCTTTTTCCTCTTCTCCCTCTCCCTCTGCTACAAGGAAACAGGTGCTCCCCAAAGCCACATGCATTTGAATGTGGAAACCCCAGACTGAATAATTATGGGAAGTAAATTTCTAATATCAAAAGTATATGCAGGATAGCCCAACAAATGAGTTTTATGCATGCATTCTGACACACGAGTATACATGCATATATTTATACTGATGTTTATGCATTTTATGTGTCCCTTGTCAATGTATATCAGTCACTATCATACGAAAGTTGTGCTAATTTACCCACATTTTCTGCCTTTTGATTTAAAGTGTTTTTCCTTCTAACTTTTATTTTGTGGATAAAGGGAAAGATCTAATCTCTTTTTCACATGACAGACTGCATGGTCCAAGAAAATATAGAAATTTACTTCATTTATGCTGATATTAGAGACTAGATACACGTATAAATTCCTTTTGACATAGCAAACCAAAGATACAGGTGAGATTTTCTGAAGAAAAAAAGAGAAATTGTTTTCATGCATGGAGAAGCTGACAATTATGTAAGACTCGGGCTTCTGGAAAAGGATATGAAAGTAGAAGGGAGGAGTGAAGAGATAGCCATCTATTTGTGGGGAACTTGGTTTTACTAAGCCACTGTCACAAAAAGGAGTATAAGTGTTGTGGCTTCAGCATGGGAAAGGCTAATGTTCCCTAAAAGGTTGCATGTTCAGAGAGAAGTAAGAAAAGTTTATGTCTGGGATATGTGTCCATCTTGGAGGTACTTTGCTTGCTAAATCCTAAAGAAAAGGTACAATGAAGCAGATACATTTTAGGGAACGAAGGCTGTGTAATGGAAACAAGTTCCGTTTCAACATTTGTAGATTTACACTCCTAAGCATGCTGGCAAGATGGTGCAGCAGATAAAGGTTTCTGTTACCTAAGACTGCTGACTGATTGATTAATTCAATGCCTAGAACCCACATAATGGTGGAAGGAGAGGAGCAAATGTCCTGTAGGTGGGGTTCTGAGTCCACAGAGTAATCCCAAACAAAATAAAGTTAAATTAGTTTTTAAAAAGAAGCTTGTACAAATCTGACACAAAGACAAATCATTTTTGAAACAGTTGATTTGAATCAAATCAAGAGAAACTCCAAAAGAAGTTTTGTAAGGTTCTGACAAATATAAGTTTCACCAAATTTCACAGATAAGTAGGTAAATAATAACAACCCATCGCTTCTTGGCCTTTTGGCTAAGATCAAGTGTAATAAACAACAACTGTGGTCTAGTTAGATTTTCCTGTCAGCTCCACACAGCTACAGGTTGCCTCAGAAAGGTGTGTCAGTTGAGGGGTTACCCAGATTAGACTGACCTGAGGAGGTCATATCTTTAAAGGATTGTCTTGATTGTTAATTGATGTAGGAAAGTCTAGCCCATTGTGGGTGGCACCATTCCCTGGGCAGATAGTCCTAGGCTGTGGAAAAAGGATAACTAAGTATGACTTAGTGAGCAAGCCACCAAGACTGTGCCTTTCTCCGTGGTTTCTGCTTCAGGATCTTGTGTAAGCTCCTTCACCGATTTCCCTCAATGATGGACTGTGATCTATAAGACGAAATAAACATCTCTTAAATTGCTTTTGGTAAGAGCATTTTTATCACAGCAAGAGAAAAGAAATGACAACAACAGCAATAAAACACTCTGAGAATAAAAAAAACAATTGTACTAACACTACAACAAGTATACCTAGTAGAATATTCACTATGCAATACATGTGTTTAATCTTCTTAAAAATAGCAGAGAGAGTAGGTAAGAAATGAATGGTATTATAAATGGCAGGAATGTTTGCCTAAGAAAAAGAGAGCATGCATGCCTGTGTTAATGTAGTGGCAGAGAGACAAAGGATGGGGTTTAAATAGTAACTGTAAATGGAGATATGTGGCTGCAGGGCATGGGGAGGTGGGGGTAACCTCTAGAAAATCTCAGAGAACTGGAAGGTGAGAGACTCTCAGCACTCAGTGGGGGGGGGGTTATCTTAGCCAAAATGTCCAATGGTGGGGAGATGGAACCTGAAGAGACAAACTCCACTAATTTGAAAGGACCCCCAGTGGAGGGATGGGGGCACCCACCTACCTTCAAAACTTTTTGACCCAGAATTGTTTCTGTCTAAAAGAAATGTAGGGACAAAAATGAAGCAGAGACTGAAGGCTGACAAGAGACCAGCCTAACTTGGGATCCTTCCCATGGGCAGTCACCAAATCCTGACAGTTACAATGCTATGTTCTGCTTGCAGACAGGAGCCTAGCATGGCTGTCCTCTGCGAGGCTCTACCAGCAGCTGACTGGGACAGATGCAGATGCTTACAGCCAACCATTGGACTGAGGCTGGGGACCCCTATAGAAGAGTTAGGGGAAGGATTGAAGGAGCTGAAGGGGATGGCAACCCCATAGGAAGACCAACAGTGCCAACTAACCTGGACCCCTGGGAGCTCCCAGAGGCTAAGTCACCAACAAACAAGCATACATGGCCTGATCATGGCCCCTGGCACTTATGTAGCAGAAGACTGAGTTGTCTGGCCTCAGTGGGAGAATCCTGTAGCAATTTGATATCCCAGTAAAGGCAGATATGTGGGGGTGTACCCTCTCAGAGGTTAAGAGAATGATGGATGGAGTGAAGAACTCTGGGAGGAGAGAGCAGAAGGGAGCAACATTTAGAATGTAGATACATAAAATAATCAATTTTAAAAATTCAAACTATGTATTTTAAAGAGTCAAAACTACAAAATCTGAACTATCATGGGAGCCTGGCACCTGTGTAGCAAAATGACATCTTCTAAGTTAGGGCAACGGAGTTCTACAACAGTTAGCAGTAGTAAATTCGTGAGACAAATTAATTCTTAAAAGTTTAAAGTCCTTAACTCTTGAGGAGGATAAGCAGAAATAAGCTTAGCTAAATAAGAGTCAAACTGCAAAAGTGTAAAGGTCAAATATGAAAAGGGTTTAAAAGATCTTGCTGATAGATATACATGACTTCAGAAGAAGCACTAATTTAAGTACAACTTATTTTTAAAAGCAACAATGATGTCAGGAGAATAACGTTGTGTGGCTGAGAGCAAACAACTGTCAGTCTATAATTACATGTTCACTAAAGGACTCCATTAAGAAGTGGTACAAAATGAAAACTTTTTCAGACAAACAACAATAAAAAAAAATCTATCAACGCACTCACTGGAGAAATTTGAAAGAACATATTCCAGAGGAAAGACGTGAATTGCATGGAAACCTGAAAAGTCAGGATGATGTGAAATATGCCAGGAACCAGACAAGTGTATTTAACAAATGAAACATTGGTAGCTAGGCAATTTTGGGGGGTTTAAATATTCAAGATGGCATAAATTTTGTACATTAATTAAAGCTAAATGAAAATAACTTCAAAAAGTGCAATTGTACTTTTTAGGAGATAATTATTGCTTAACTGCTTCTATTGAAAAAGGAGTGCTAAATTAGTAAGCTTGACACTCACTTTATTTTCTCTTAGTGCTTGGGATCCCAGACCCTCATGTATCTCAGACAGCATTCTAATCCCCAGGCTTTAGGCATTTCAGGAGGAAAGGACACATGAACAATACTTAGTGTAAGCATGAATCGATGAGAAATTAAAAGCACTGTGGAGAAGAAATACCAAGCCATTGCATGTTGTTGTGAATATTCAGCATAGGGGCTGGAGAGATGGCTTAGTGGTTAAGAGAACTGGCTGCTTTCCCAGAGGACTAGAGTTTAATTTCCAGCATCCAAGTGGTAACTCACAACCTACCTCACTCCAGTTAAAACCGGACTAATGAAAAATTAAAGATTGTAAATGTTGCACAGACAAAACAGAAAGTAACTTGTGTACTAAAGAGGCAAAATTTTAAGTTATTGGAAATAAAATAATGAGACTTGTAAAATCCTGAATTCAAAGAAAAATTGTATATGAATCTCTCAAGTATCTATACAGCTTTGATGCATATGACAATTTTGTCCTGTATTTACTTTACAAATGAGTTTCCTGAGTGAGTTAACCCAGTAACAAAAACAAAAACAAAAAAACCAAAAAAACAAAAACAAAAATAACAACAACAAAACCCACACACATGGCATGTACCCCCAGACAAGTGGATATAAGGCAAAAAGCTCAGAATACCCATGATAGATCTTACAGACCATATGAAGGTCAAGAAGAAGGAAGCCCAAAGTGTGGATGCTTCAGTCATAATTAGAAGGGGGGATTCAAAGAAATCATAGGAGGTAGAGGGTGAGAGGGACTTGGGAGGAAAAAAGGAGGGAAAAGGGAGCAGGATCAAGTGTGGGAGGAGTTGGGGGAGATGTACACAGGGTCAGGAAATTGAACAGAGCTGTGTAGCAATGGGGGATAGGGAACTGGGAAGGGTGGCCAACAGAAAGTACCAGATGCCAAGAAAGCAAGAGGCTCCCAGAACCCAATGGGAGTGACATTAGCTGAAATACCCAACAAAGGGAATAGAGAACCTGTAGAGACCATATCTAGAGGATAGGCATGGGCCCCAGTTGAAGGATGGGGCCACCCAACCTTCGCAAAATTTTAACCCAGAATTGCTCCTGTCTAAAGGAAATACAGGGACAAAGAGTAGAGCAGAGACTGAAGGAAAGGCTATCCAGAGACTGCCCCACCTGGGGATCCATCCCATCTGCAGACACCAAACCCAGACACTATTGCTGAAGCTAAGAAGTGCTTGCTGACAGGGGCCTGATATGAATGTCTCCTGAGAGGCTCGGCCAGAGCAAGTGCAGATGCTTGCAGCCAACCATCAGACTAAGCATGGGGACCCCAATGGAGGAGTTAGGGGAAGGACTGAAGGAGCTGAAGGGGTTTGCAACCCCACAGGAAGAACAACAATATCAACCAACCAGACCCGCCCCCCTTCACCCCAGATCTCCTACGGACTAAACCACCAACCAAAGAATACACATGGAGGGACCCATGGCTCCAGGCACATATGTAGCATTAATGGGAGAAGAGGCCCTTGGTCCTGTTATGGCTCAATGTCCCAATGTAGAAAAATGTGAGGGCAGAGAGGAGTCGTGGGGGAGGGGGGAGGGGAACACCTTCATAGAAGCTGGGAGATAGGGAATGGGGGAGGGGCTTTCTGGGGGAGCTGGGAAAGGAGATAACATTTGAAATGCAAATAAAGAAAATATTCAATTAAAAAAACAGAAAAATGTGTTTTTGAAACTGGATTCTATTGGAGGCTAGGCTCAAAATGCTGGTTAACTGAAGGATGATCTTGAATTTCAGATCCTCGGTCTTTAAGTACTGAGTGATGGGGTACAGTTTTATGTTTGTGGGTGCCATCTTACCTGATTTTCTGTTTTTCTGGGGTTGAAGCCAGCATTCTCTGTATTCTAGCCAGTCACTCGACCAACTAATCTCATTCTGCAGCACCCCCTTCTATTTTTATTTTTAAATATTTGCAGCATATAGAAAAACAAATGAGTAGAAAACGGAGCCTTCTCCCATACTCCTCCTCTATCCTCATAGTTTGGTATGTTATGTTTTGCATTTGAGAGATGCATTTCTTATAATTATTGAAACTAGTATTGATCTGTGGTATGAACTGACCTCCAGTTTGTGTTGTTTCACATAGTGCTCTATAGTGTTAAATGGGGTTTGAAAAATGAATATATTCATCTATCTTATGCATAATTTCACTGCCCAGCTTCTTGTACTGTGCTGGTTCATTATATCCCCTCCTCCCAAGTCTCCAAAAACCACTGATTTTTTTTACTCTTTCCATAATTTTGCCTTTTCTAAAATGTCACAGAAGCTGAATCATACAGACCATCTTCTTCTATTTCTCAAAACACATTTTAGTTTCCTTTGCATCTTTGAAGGCTCTGTAGTTAATTTAATTTTATTAGCAAATAATAGTCCATTATTATGATACACCATAGTTTGATTGTGTTCCTGCTGAAAGATATCTTTGTTGCTTCATGTTCAGCTGCTATGGACTAAGCATTTTAAATATATTAATGTAGAGGTTTCTCTGTAGGTAGGAATGTTCAAGCAATATGGTAAATGCCAGTGAGAACATTTGATAGATTAGATGTTAAGGGTTTTATGTTCTCAGTATCAGTGAGTAGGGGTTTTCTGGTGACTTTCCATTAGGGCTGGTTGGTTTTTATATTAATTTTTATTTTAATCATTTGGATAGGTATACACCTCAATCCCATTATGCTTTAATTTTTTACTTATATATTGGAAAAACTATTGATTCACTTCCTACATTTCCATCTGCAATTTGTACTCTTCTGTGACATGGGTACTTTTGTAGTTTGCAGACTTCACATTAGATTTTTCATAGTTAATATATCATTTCCTGATACAGTTTGAACATTAACATCATGCCCAATAGAATTTTCTTCTAGTCTCTCTTGCACAAGTTTACAATTTTGGAGTTTGCCTTTGGGTCTAAGATCAGATTAAAATATATTTTAGGCAGAACAGATCATATATCTCAGTTTCCTTAATTTTGCTTTGTTGTTTTGCTTATGGATCGCCACTTGTCACCATGTCATTTGGAAGAGACTGTTCATTCTCCATTTAACTGTTCATCCTCCATGATCAACTGTAAGTTGTTCACTCTGCATATGTTGGTCTCTTTCTTTTCCCATAGATTTACTTGTCTGTCTTTTCAACAGTAGTAACTGGTATTGATGGTTTTACCTACACAATAAGCCTTTACATTGGGTAGATCAGCATGCCTACCTGGTTTTTCTCATCTGTGTTTCTTAATCTAGGTCTTTGGCTTTTTCACATCAATTTTGGTAGAATATGGCAAATATCATCATAATCTCCTAAGGTCAAAAATGAGTCTATGTTGAATCTGCGAGCATGGCACCACATCTTAATGGCAAGTGCAAGGTCTGCTGCAGAATAGGTCCTTAGCTGACATCATAGAATGTGTTGACAAAAAGTAGGTCACAAGGTGATACAATGCCTCAGGGTCACCATCATTTACTTGCTGTATTATTGATCCACAGGCCCCTATGCATTATGTGATAGTTCATGTAACTTCTTTCATAGTATAAGTTGTATGAGTTGAGTTTCTTTTGAGTTGAACTTCTAAATTTCAGTTCTTCCTTTCTAGTGTGCAGGAAAGCTGATGGCTTCTATGAAGTCATCTTGTCTTCCACAATCTTGCTTGGATAGCCTATTAGTCTCAGACAGTCTTGTTTATATGATCCAATTGGTCTAGTGGTTTCTACATAAACAGTTCTGCTTTCTGAGAACAAAAATGGTGTTATTTTTGCTTTCTGAATTGTATGAACTTTATTTCCTGGTCTTGAGGTGAAGGTATGTAGTCTGTTTCAATGAATGTTCCATGTAAACACAGAAGACTTTGAATAAGCATTCTGAACATACTAATTGACCCAGATAACTTATAGTGCTGCCTTTACCAATTTTTGTCTCCTGGATCTGGCAACTACCAAACAATAGAAGTGCATCAAAATCTCCAACTATACTAGTGAGCTTATCTTATTGTTCCTCAAATTTCTCTCAGTTTATTCCCATCTGTATTTTGCCACTGTTGCTAGATACACATACACTACAGATTGTTTTTCCTTGAAGAAGGGGCTTGTTTGCCAATATATAATGGCTCATTTTATCTCAATTTATCTTGCACTGGATTCTGCTTTCTCTGAAATCTATGCAGCTGTTCCAGCTTTCTTTTGATGAGTCCCAGCTTGGTATATCTTCATTCTGCCCTTTGTTTTTAATCACTGTGTTACTGTGTTTCAAGTGGATTGCTTTTAGCAAACAGATGGTGGGGTTTTCTTCATTACTCTAGTAGTCCCTGTCTTTTAATTTAGGAAGTTAGATCATTTACGTTTAAAGGAAATGTTAATGTAGTTGGGTTAGTGATTATCTTGTTTGTACTCATCTTTATCTCTTTAAACTTTGTTTCTTTCCCAATCACCTCTGCTTTCAATTAGCATTATGTGTTTCCATTCCATTTTCTCTCCTGTCTCAGTACAACAGAAACAATTTTCTTTCCCTAGAGCTTGCAGTATGTATTGCTAACTAGCCTAAGCCAACTCTGAAACAAAGCACAGTCCACACAGGCAATGCAGGAGTCTCACAGTAGTATATTCCATATTCTTAATAACATCATTGTTGCTTCATTGGTATGTGTACTGTGAGCATCTGAAGGGTTTTGAGTTTTATCAAAACCTTTTTATGAAAATTAAGAGCATAAATATTTCTTTTCATTATTTTTTCTTCAATTTTTTTAAACAATGCTAATCTGATTTTGTGATATTATTTTTCTTCTTTCAGAATTATTTTAGCATTCACTGAGGTAAATCTATGAACCAAAAACTGCCTTCAGTTTCATACTTTCCCAAAACAGTCTTGTTCCTTTTCTTTTGTTTTTCTCACAGCATATTAAAATTTCCTTTTCATTTTCCTTTTGTTCTTGTGACTTCTGAGTGTATTTTATACTGAGAAGCCTGCTTTCTTCCTGGTTTTTCCTGAAGTTGCTTTGGGTACTGTTAGTGTACCTGTCTTCTCTCATTGGGTGTCTCCATATGTATTATTACTTCTTCCTTCTGAGCACTTGGTATAGGAGTTACTCTATCTAGAATGCTTGCGCAATCTTAATGTCTTTATTATCTTCTTATATTTTGATGCATCTTTTATCTTTTCAGGCTGTGATTTTCCTTGGCTTTGCTACACCCACCAAGAGATGTTTTGTTGAAGCTGAGTATGATGTGTTAAGTTATAGAAACCAGAGTCTTTATGTGTTAGTGTGAGATTTTGTTTCTGTAGTACCTAGGGACAGAGCCTGGGCAATGGAAGCCCTCATGTGCTGGGCTCATCTACTCATCCTTAGTAGAAAACTTAAAGGGACTGATGTTGAAAGGATGGTGGAGCAGCAGGATGTTTCTAAGGGGGAAGCTCATTGGGATATTTACAGGGCAATAACACAATAGAATGTTCCAAGGAAAGTTGAACCCTCCCACCCTGCAGGGAAGCTTCTTAAACTCAGAAACTAAGCAATTCAATGCACTTCAGGAAGTCCCTGAAACCAACCAACCAGAGTCTCTAATCCCCTTCTTCCCCCAAGCATGCACAAGCAGTAGAGATGGCTGAGAGACACTGTTAGACAAGCAGAACTGCCCAGAGGAAGCAAAGACCAGTCAAGCTGCCTGGAAGAGGCTCGGACCAGCTGAGCTACGTGGAAAGGTCTCTCTCCAGCCTTCTGAGCTGCCTGTAGGCTATGCGATGGGCTCCATGTTTCCAGCTGTCATAGTCTATCACCAATGCTGGGGTGGGCTTGGGCGATGCATCTGTCTTTTTGTTATTGCTGCTTTTACAAGTAACCCTCACTCATATTCTGGTAGATAGCCTCAATAAAAATCATTGGTTCTCCAAAAAAAAAAAAAAAAAAAAAAAAAAGGAAAAAGAAAAAAAGAAAACTTAAAGGAAAAGTGGTAGGGGAAAATCAGAGTCAGTTTTGTACAATGTCGTCATGTTGGAAAGAAGAACAAATAAAGGGGTTCCATCATTCAGGTCCGGCAGTTGGCTTGCATTTAAACAGACAAAAAAGAATGTCTTTAGCATAAAACAGAACTTTTTGTACTCATGTAAGTGTGGTTACTCTTGTTATTGATCTATCATTGTTTATTTCTTGTCCCTCTTGCAATTGATCTGAAAAGTTATCACAACCGTGGAAACTATTTACTGGGGATATGTTCCTCTCTAACTTGGCACCATGCCCATCTTGTTTGTTTGTTTGTTTGTTTGTTTTGTCTTTTTAGTTTTTGGTTCAGAAGGAAATTCTAGTTTCTTATGGATCATTGTTTCAGAAGTATGATAGGCAAGGGAAGATAATAAGTAGTCTCTCTTTGTAATATTATTTTCCTTTCATGATAGTGAGAATCACAGCTGTTACCGCAAAGGAATAAAAAGGGTGGTTTATTATATATCCAAATATGTGTAATCATAGCTGGGGCACAGAGTTAGGTCTCCTTAAATGCCCTGTTTCGAAGAGATTAAAAGTTTCATGAACATTTTATTGAAACAGAAGAAAGAAAGCCATACAATCATATAATTGTCAAATGCATACCTGGGCACCGCAGGTGTGTAGGTTACAGAAAAGCAGGGAAAACTGTGTTGCAAGCTTTAGGTGCCATCAGACAGGATTCTCAGCTTTTTCATAGGTAGAAACAAAAGATCTACATAATGGTTATAAAGACATTAAGTAGGAAGCAATACATAAGGAGGCTAAAGATGCCTCAAGATAATTTTTGATTTTTGTTTACAACATTCTAATATTTTATTATTAATATTATATAATATTATATTTTTAATATTATATAATAATAATAATTTTTTTTACAGTTCAGTCATTCTCCCCTTCCTAGTCTTCCCTCTGACTGTTCCTCATCCCATACCTCTGTCCCCTGTCCCTACTTCCTCACCTGATCAGACCTCCCAACTCCCTGGAGCCTCAAGACTTTCAAGGGTTAGGTGTGTTTTTTCTCACTGAGGCCAGACCAGGCAGTTCTCTGCTGTATATGTGTCAGAGGCCTCATATCAGCTGGTGTATGCTGTCTGGTTGGTGGCTCACTGTCTGAGAGAACTCAGGGGTCCAGATTAATTAAGTCTGCTGGTCCTCCTATAGGATTACCCTTCTCCTCAAATTCTTTCATCCTTCCCTAATTCAACAACAAAGGTCAACTGCTTCTGTCCATTGGTTGGGTGCAAATATCTGCATCTGACTCTTTCAGCTGCTTGTTGGGTCTTTCAGAGGGCAGTCACGATAGATTCCTTTTTGTGGGCACTCAGTAATAGTGTCAGGCCTTGGGACATCCCCTTGACATGGATCCCACTTTGAGCCTGTTGCTGGACCTTCTTTTCCTCAGGTTCCTCTCCATTTCCACCCCTGTAATTCTTTCAGACAGAAACAATTATGGGTCAGAGATGTGACTGTTGGATGGCAACCCACCCCTCACTTGATGTCCTGTCTTCCTGCTGGAGGTGGGCTCTATAAGTTCCCTCTCCCTACTCTTGGCATTTCATCAAAGGTTCCTTGCTTTGAATCCTGGGAGTCTCTCACCTCCCAGGTCTCTGGTGCACTCCGGGGAGGGGGGGGTCCCTCCAATCTCCTATTTCCTGAAGTTGCCTGTTTACATTCTTTTCGCAGGCCCTCAGGGAAAGCATCTTTCTTTATTGGTTAAATTTTTCTACATTTATAAGAAACAGGGTTCACAGATAACAGTTTCTCCATGTCTCCAGTCCTGTTGGGGGTCTGGAAGGACACCATCCCAGGAAGACAGACAAGTGCTGTTTGGAGTAGTAATTACTTTTCCACTGGATATATTATTTCCAGTGGTTCCTCTCTGGCTCCTCTGCTTAAAACAATAAAATATTTTTCATCCATATGTACTGTAAAAATATGATGAAAAGAAATCATGGCAGTGAAATTCTTCCAAATGAGGGGAATCTCTTAAATTTGATTTTCAAATTAGCTCACAATTAAATATGATCATTTCCTGAAAATACTTATCCATTCCTTGCACTTTCTGACTCCAGTGGCTTTCTCCTGATAAACTGATTTCACCTGTAGCTTCCTGGATGTATGTACCTTTCCATATTTGGGGAGTCAGGTCCTGTAGTCTGAATTCTCTGGGACATCTAAGTGAAGTAATTGGTTTTCAGGTTGTTCCCATCTCTGAGAATGAGAGTTTCCAATTCCTTTATGTCCAAAAGTGGAGGCTATCGTTCAAGGATCTGTTCATGGCAAACAAACTAAATGATAAAAGCAGTATTTTTCCCTCCAGAGCACAAGGCAGCTTTCCTATAGCTTTGGAAGATAAAGATAATGGCTCTCGGGGGAACAAAGGTTAGGTTTTCTTAGCTCATTAGAAAAGATTTGGGCTGTTAAATTCAGATTTCCTCTCGTACTGTAACCTACTTCCCAAACATGTGTCATCTGGCCCACTTATCTTTGCTCTGTGGGAATTGGAGTGTGGAGAAGCAGCACAAGAATGTTGATATTCTGGGTTTCCATGTGAGCAATGAACTGCCCTTTGTCTCTGACTCTTCTCCTATCTTCTGCTGGCATCCAAAAAGCCAAAAAGCCAAAAAGCCAAAATAAATAAAAAAATAAAACCAAAAGAATGTCTTGGAGTATTTTTAACTAGCAGATTTTTCCCAGTTATTTCCAAATCACCAAAAATTTTGCAAATTTTAATGAAATGAGGTATTAAAAACCAAATGTTTATGCAGACCATATTTATTCTTCCCCAAGGTCTTGCAAACTTTATATGCCCCAGTACAGGGGAAGGTCAGGGCCAAGAAGTGGGAGTGGGTGGGTAGGGGAGCAGGGCAGGGCAGGGGCAGGGTATAGGGAAATTTCGGGATAGCATTTGAAATGTAAATGAAGAAAATATCCAAAAAAATTGAAAACATTAAATTGATATTTTTTAATTTTGTCATTAAGAAAATATTACATTCAGTCGGGCAGTGGTGGTGCATGCCTTTAATCCCAGCACTTGGGAGGCAGAGGCAGGAGGATTTCTAAGTTTGAGGCCAGCCTGGTTTACAGAGTGAGTTCCAGGACAGCCAGGGCTACACAGAGAAGCACTGTGTCAAAAAATCCAAAAGAGAGAGTGAGAGAGAGAGAGAGAGAGAGATAGAGAGAGAGAGGGAGGAAGGAAAGAAGGAAGGAAGGAAGGAAGGAAGGAAGGAAGGAAGGAAGGAAGGAAGGAAGGAAGGAAGAACATTTCACACATCTGTATATAGTAATTTTACTTTATTTTGTGTATGGGTATTTTTCTTGCATGTATGTCTGTGTACCACATCCATACCTAGTACCCACTGAAGACATCAATATCTTCTAGGAATGGAATCTCGATGGTTATGAGTGAGGTACCATGGGCATGCTGGGATGCTCTAGAAGAGCAATCAGTGTTCTTAACTACTAGCCATCTTTCTAGCACCAGTCAGCGTTTCTTTTAGGAGTCATAAAGGAGATGATGGTAATTTTTTTTTAAATTCTTCCAGAGAATGAAATAAATATTCTAGATCTCTCATGAGTGTCCTTTAAAACCAATAGAATAAAGCTAGCTAAGGGCTGAGAGTGTAGTTCAGAGACAGTCTACTTGCTGACTACATGGGAAACTCTGAATTCCAAATCTAGCACTGAAAAAAAAATCTGTTATAAGGGGAAAAATCAGAAATGTCATTCCTCACTACACACATAAGATTATTTTGAATATTTATTTTTATTTTGTTTATGTGTGCTTGTATGTGAGTATGTGTGTGAGAATGTGCATGCCTATATATGAGTGGATATCGGTCTATGTGAGTGTGTATGTGAGTATTTCTGTGTGAGTGGGTTTGTCTATGTAACTTGTGTGTGTGTGTGTGTGTGTCTATGGGAGTGTATATGTGTATGGGAGTGTATATGTGTGTGTGTGTGTATGTGAGGGGGTGTATGCCTATGTGAGAGTGAGAATGCCTGTGTCTATGTGAGTGTGTGTGTGTGTATTTGAATGAGTATGTGTACCTGTGTGAGTGTTACATGCCTATTTAAATATGTATGTGTCTGGTTCTATGCCCCAATATAGGGGAATGCCAGGGCCAAGAAGCAGGAGTGGGTGGATTGGTGAGCAGGGAGGGGGGGCAATAGGGGATTTTCGGAGAGGAAACTAGGAAAGAGGATAGCATTTGAAATGTAAATGAAGAAAATATCTAATAAAGAAAAAGAAAAACAGAAAAAAATGTATGTGTTTACATGAATATGTGTGCATGTATGTACAACTATAGACAGAACTCAGAAGAGGATATTGGATCCCTCAAAGCTGTAACTACAGATAGTTTTCAGCCACTGCATGCAGGCGAAGGGGTCCAAACCCCAGTCTTAATGATTGAGCAAGAAGTATTCTTAGCATCTGAGCCATCTCTTCAGCCCCAGGTAAGAGAACCTTCAACAGCTTAGTTCAGTGTCTTAGAAAACAACCATATGTCTTCATCAATTTACATTTCATCCAGTCATAACAGATGAATTCTGCACTACATAATTTACCATATTCCACAATAAACAGAAATAAGGTAATGATTCAAATATATGTTTTAAAGTATAAAATCTACCAATGAGCATATTCAAAATTAAAAGTAGAAAATTCTTTTTTCTTTACTCATGTAATTTTATTTTTAAAAACTGGATTCCTTTTCATGCCAGGTACCCTGATTACAGTTTCCTTTCCCCTTACTTCTCCTGGTTCTACCCCAATTCCCCTCCCTTCTGTCTTTTTGTCTATAATTAGAAAAGAATAGTCTTCTAAGAGATTACAAATCAAACATGATAAAGTTCAACATAGGATAATACAAAAAAAAAAATCCATCATATCAAATCTGGACAAGGCAACCCAATGGAAGGAAAAGAGCCCCAAGAGCAGGCAAAAGAGTCAGACAGCAACTCATTTGCGCAGTCAGGATTCTCATAAACACATTGAGCTGAACGTTGTATTGGATATGTAGAGGACCTGGTGCAGACCTATGGAGGCCTTGGGCTTACTGCATTCATCTCTTTGAGCTCATATGAACTTTGCTTAGCTGATTCACAGAGCTTTGATCTCTGGTCTCCTTGACCATTCCCTCCCACCCCCAGGTTTTACACTTTTTCTGCTATCATTTGCAATAACCCAAAACAACAAAACAAAAATGATATATTTTGAAATAAAATGAAGTATATGAAAACTTTAAGAGATGTTTATCTATCTTTTTATTTATTTCTGTTATAGCTTGCTTTGTCTTCCTGCAGTAAACACCGTAAGAGAAGCAACCTAGGGAGCAAAGGGCTTAGTTCAGTTTATAACTTTCAGTTCACTGAGGAAAGTCAGGGCACAAACTCAAGCAGGAGCCTGGAGGCAGGAAACGAAGCAGAGGCTTAGCATAGATGCTGTTGTCTACTAGTTTGTTCCCTGTGATTTTTAAAATGTTCCTTTTTTTTTTCAATCTATTTCTTTTTTTTTTTATTGGATATTTTCTTTATTTACATTTCAAATGTTATTCCCTTTACTGGTTTCCCCTCCAAAAAACACCCTCCCCATCCCCCTGCTCATGAACCCACCCACTTGCGCTTCTTGGCTCTGGCATTACTCCACACTGGGCCATAGTGCCTTCATAGGACCAAGGGCCTTTGGGGCAGACTGGTCTCCAGTCGAGCTTAGGTCTTAAACCCCAGTGGGACCCGGTGGGTGGTAATTTCCACCTACATGGGACAGAAGGCATTCGATCATGTCTCCTGGACCCCTGGCTCCTGTCAAAGTTACTGCCCCCACAACCCCTATAGGAAAGATCTGTGGCTATCAGTCACGAAGACAATGTCCCAAGCTTCTGGCATTCTGGCTAGACTCTACCCCTTCAGTTACCTGACTATACTCAGGTATGCTCCTCCCCACAGTTACCTGGCCACAGCAAGATAGCCCAGCCCACTATAAGAGGAGCTGCTTGGCCCCACCTCTCTCTCTCTTTATAAGTTTTTACCTTTCTTACTCACTAACCCTCCTTCTCTCTTTCCCTTCCCCCTCTCTCCATGTGGCCATGGCCTGTCTCCCTCTCTCTTTCTACCTTCTTTCTCCCCCCCCCTGCCTTTCTACAATAAAACTCTAAAACCATAGACTGCCTCTGTTCATCAAGGCCCGCCGTGCTTGAATGATGGGATAGGCTTTCTCCTAACTAGCCAGTCTAACCACCCACCAGAAGGCCTTCCTACGATGTAGCCACGGACCAGACTAAGGACTCTTGCCTTAGTGGGAACCACCCAGGGACCGCCGCTCCCTCCACCCTGCCCTCTCCTGCCTTCATCCCCAGGGCTGAGTGCCACCCTGGGGCCCCTATTCTGTTCTCAGCTCCTCCACTGTATCCAGCTTGGGATGCCAGAGGTTGAGAACCTGATACCTGGGCTGCCCCTTGTCCACCACCGAAAATGTGGAGTCAGTGGCTTAACACAGCCAGATGCCCACCCAGGGCCATGTAGAAAGCCTGTGCAGTTCTTCTGCATCCACCCGGCCAGGGCACCAGAACTCTGGCAGAATGTGGGTTCTCTCTCACTCCCCTCTTTCCCCTTCACTCATGGCCCCACAAATGGTAGCAAAGGATGGTTGTGATCAATTAGTTGTACATACCACTACTTGATGTCCAACTAGGCCATCCTCTGCTGCATATGCAGTTGGAACCATGAGTCCCACCATGTGTTTTCTTTGGTTGGTGGTTTAGTCCCTGGGAGCTCTGAAGGTACTGGCTAGTTCATATTATTCCTCCTATGGGGCTGCAAAACCCTTCAGCTCCTTAGGTCCTTTCTCTTCCTTCACAGGGACACTGTGCTTAGTCCAATGGATGTCTGTGAGCATCCACTTCTGTATTTGTGAGGCACTGGCAGACCCTCTCAAGAGAGAGTTATATCAGGCTCCTGTCAGCAAGCATTTGTTCACATCCACAAGAGTGTCTGGGTTTGGTAATTATAAATGGGATGGATTCCCAGGTGAGTCAGTCTCTAGATGGTCATTTCTTCAGTCTCTACTCCACACTTTGTCTCAGTAACTCCTTCCATGGTGTTTTCTTCTCCTCTTCTAAGATGGATAGAAGTAACCACACTATGGTCTTCCTTCTTCTTGAGTGTCATGTGGTTTGTGGATTTTATCTTGGGTATTCTGAGCTTCTGGGGTAATATTCACTTATCAGTGAGTGCATACAATGTATATTCTTTTGTGATTGGGAAAAATATTTCTTATGCAATATTGGAACACAAGCCAAGGGGAAGCCACAGTCCACAATAGACCCTCACTTACCAATCACTGATCAAGAAAATGCTTTACAGACTTGCACTCAAGCAAAAAATGATAGAAATATTTTCTTCATTTAGGGTTTCTCTGCCTAGATGATCCTAGTTTATAACAAGTTGATGAAGTAACTAGTGCAATTATTTTATTTATTTACTTATTTATTTATTTATTATTTACAGGAATTCCCTCTGTAGCTCAGGAATTACTTCAAACTCACAACCTTCTTCCTCTAAAGTGTGGGGATCCTTTATTGGTGTATGACATCATGCACAATTCCAAGAGTATTTAATTTTTTTTTTTTGAGACAGGGTTTCTCTGTAGTCTTGGCTGTCCTGGAACTCACTTTGTAGACCAGGCTGGCCTCGAACTCAGAAATCTGCCTGTCTCTGCCTCCCAAGTGCTAGGATTAAAGGCGTGCACCACCACTGCCTGGCCTTTAATTTTTTATACACATTAGTGCAATACAAAATTGGATAAACCATGGCGTATTCAAGGGCATAAACTCTTGATCAGCAATTTAAAGATGATAACTTCCCTGAACTTTATCTGGATAGTCAACAAACCTCAAACCAACCCTACCATTTCTAAAATTTACTTGTGTGTCATGGCTCAGTTTAGGGGTAGAAGGAGAAGGAGAGGGGTGGCCATCATGAGGCTTGATCACCTGTCAGAGTGATAGGAATTTAGGCACCATTTTGATAGATGGTTGTTGTACAATTTTTTTAACAGTATAATACACTTCAACCAGTAATCAAAGTATGAGATTCTTTATTATCACATTTCATTTTTATTTTCTATTTATATGCTTTAAGGTTGCAGATAAGAGGAACTTTAGACAGAGATTAATGCTTTCTGTTTAGACTGTCCATGCTAATGGGAACACTGCCTAAATTAGTTTTAGACATAGTGATCAACTTAAGTTCAAAAGGAACTTCTCATATTGTGATTTACAGGTCCCTTTTTTCATAGCATTTATTGCTCATGGTTATTTATTTTGGGGGTGATGATAGTCTTAAAAAGAAAAAAGGTGTTTGGTGATATGAAAAGCCTTTTCAGTTAAGTTTATATACATATGACTCATTAGTATCGTGTGTGTTTTGTAAAACAAAACAAAATAAAAAACAAACATTTTTTAACACTTATTTTATTTGTTCATTTAAATTTAAGCTAACAACTTACACCCATATCTTCACATGTTATAAAGGCTTTTGCAGCACCCTTGACATATTTTTGAAGTGTTTTCAACAAACACAAAACTGCAATTACTAAAAAAATAAACCTTTTATAGCTCTATTCTGAATTCTTATCATAACTTTAAGCATTGCATACAGACATTTCAGAAACTTTTTGCATAATTAATTCCTGTTTTCTTTTTCTTTTAAAATAACTGATTTTTTTTTACTTATTCAATTTACACACTGTTCACTGCCCCTCTCCCACTTGCCCCCTACATTAACTCTTCCCCCACCCAACCTCCCCTACTCCTCTGAGTAGTTAGGGCCCCACTTAAGTGTCTGCCCACACTGGCCCTTCAAGTCTTTGATAGGGACTTCTTCTCCCATTGAGGCCAGACAAGGCAGAAGACAAGCTAGAAGAACATATCCCACATTTAGACAATAGCTTTTGGGATGACCCCTATTCCAGTTTTTCTGGATCTACATGAAGACCAAGCTGCACATCTGCTACATATGTGCAAGGGAGGCCTAGGTCCAACCAGTGTATATTGTTTGGCTGGTGTTTCAGACTGTGAGACCCCCCCAAAGGTAAAGGTTAATTGATTTTGTTGGTCTTCATGTTGAGTTCCTATTTCCCTCAGGGCCCACAATCCTTTCTCCTATTCTTTTTTTTTTTTTTTTAATTAGATATTTTCTTTATTTACATTTCAAATGTTATCCCCTTTCCTGGTTTCCCTTCCTTTATCCCCTCCTCCCTCCCCCTTCTCACCAACCCACCCCTTCCCACTTAGTCCCCAAGCTCCAGCTACTGTTCAGCTGTGGATGTCTACATCTGTCTGAGTCAGCTGCTGGGTAGAGCCTCTCAGAGGACAAATTGCTCCTGTCTGCAAGCATAGCAGAGTTTCATATAGTGTAAGGGATTGGTGATTGCCCATGGAATGGCTCTCAAGTTGGGCTGGTTATTACTTGGCCATTTCCCAATTCTCTGCTCCAACTGTATGACTGCATTTCTTGCAGACAGAATAATTTTTGGTTTGAAAGTTTTGTGGGTGGGTTGGTTTCTCTATCATTCCACTGGGGTTCTTGTCTGGCTACAGCAGGTGGCCTCTTCAGGTTCCATATCCTCAATGTAGTGAGTCACGGCTAAGGTCACCCCCATTGATTCTTGAGTGCTTCCTTTATTCCAGGTTGTTGGGCCCCATTTTGGCCTTGGTTTGGGACTTCAGGACAAACTGAAGCCTGGCTTGAGATTTGAGACCTGTCTCAGTCACTTTCGTATCAGGATGACTCAGCAAGACCTGTTTGACCCTGCCTTTGCCCCACTATTGCTGATGTAGAGCTTTGCCATTGGCCCAGTCAGTCACTCTATACCTTCTGTCACCCTTCCCTGCCTCCTACATCATCTTAATCCACTGAAAATTCCCCTCCCTATGTTTTGAACTTATATTAGCAAGAGGATGATGCCATAAAGTTGAGTTCCTTCTTTGACAAGACTCCTGGCTCCATGTGTTTCTTTGGGCCATTGACACTCTCCATCTGCCTCTTATGTCTATTTTATTTTCATTTCTAAGTGAGACTCAAGCTTTCTCACTTGGGTCTTCCTTCTTGTTTAGCTAATTTGGGTCAGTGTAGTGTAGCATGGTACCTGTAGTTTTGACTAATATCCATTTATACATAAGAAGCATATCCTATTGGGACTGGGTTACCTCACTTAGGATGATATTCTCAAATTTCATCCTTTTGCCCATTAAAAGACCAACAGTTGATAAAGGAACCTCATGAAACTGCAAACTTTCCTTAAGGCAAAGGACACTGTCAATAGAAAAAATCCACAGCCTACAGATTGGAAAAGGGTATCATTTTCTGTTTGATGAGTGTCCTATGGTACACCGAGATGGAAGCAATTAATTATGTAATATTTTTAAAGATTTATTTATTTATTTATTTATTTATTTATTTATTTATTCACCAACCCCACATCTGAAAGGGAGCTAATATCTAAAATTTACAAAGAACTCAAGACTTTAGACACTAACAGCCCAAATAACTCAATTTAAAAATGGAGTACAGCTGGGCAGTGGTGGTTCAAGCCTTTAATCCCAGCACTTGGGAGGCAGAGGCAGGCAGATTTCTGAGTTCGAGGCTAGCCTGGTCTACAGAGTGACCTCCAGACTGGTCTACAGAGTGAGTTCCAGGACAGCCAGGGCTACACAGAGAAACCCTGTCTCAAAAAACAAAAACAAAAACAAAAACAAAAAAACAAAAAACAAAACAAACAAACAAACAAAAACCAAAAAAATCCTATCACCCTTCTCAGTGGTGGCTACAGTGACAGACCTTGCTTTAGGATGCTACAGTTTAATTCTCAAACGTTAGTTATTTTATTCTGATTTTTCTACATATGTGTATTCAGTGTGATGAGTAAAATCATGAGCATACCACAGCATGATTGTGAACTTAAAAGAACAACTTTTAGGACACCATTCTTTTCTTCCACTGTGATTCTGGGAATCGAACTAAGGCCATTAAGCTTTTCTGGCAAAAATAATCTGTTTCAGTGGCCCTGTTTGCTTGCTTATTTGCTTGCTTGCTTTGCCCTTCTTCAATTCTTTCTTTCCATGCTTGCTTGTTTCTGTTCTTCCTGATTAATTTCTTTGTTTGTTTGCTTGCTTGCTTGCTTGTTTATTGAGACAGGGTCTCATTCTATAGTCTTCGCTGGCTTTAAATTTATCATACTCTGTAGTCCACTCTGGCCTCTAATTCATGGTTGTACTCTGGAATCTTGTTAGGATTATAGGTGTGAGCCTCACTAGACTACTGCTGTTTAAATACTTCAGTCTTTGCAACGTTCTAATGAGTGTTTCTTCCACAAAACCTATTTCATGTTAAGACCCATCATCAGATCACTCGGTGATCAGTAGAGGATTCTCTCTCATTTTGCTCATCTTCTCTTGAAAATTCCTCTATTCCCAATTTTGTGTTTTGTGTTGATTTATTTGATATGTAGTATGTGGTTTATATATCCTTGGACCAGGGAGTGGCACCATCTGAAGGTGTGGCCTTGTTGGAATAGGTGTGACCTGGTTGGAATGGGTGTGTCGATGCGGGTGTGGGTATAAGATCCTCACCCTAGTTGCCTGGAAGTCAGTTTTCCACTAGCAGCCTTTGGATGAAGACATAGAACTCTCAGCTCCTCCTTTGCCATGCCTGCCTGGATACTGCCATGCTCTCACCTTGATGATAATGGACTGAACCTCTGAACCTGTAAGCCAGCCCCAATTAAATGTTGTTTTTTATAAGACTTGCCTTGGTCATGGTGTCTGTTCACAGCAGTAAAACCCTAACTAAGACATAGTATATCACACTTCTCAAAATTCAAACATTAATTTGGGTCAAGATCTCATAATAGATAATTATTCTTGATTTGATTCCTGACTTTCCTTTCTCTCTCCTCTCTCTTCAATCTGACATCTCTCTCACCCACCCTCTCTTTCCTTCCCTACCTTTCTTCCCTTCCCTTAAATTAACTTCAAGTGATCTCATGATGCATTTGCATTCAGTTATACTAAGCATCACATTCTCCCGTAGTGTTTTTAAAGGAAACTCCAGCATGTCTGTATTTTCTACAAAGCACACCAGTAAACTAGCTAGCTATAGTGCCTCTCACAAAATGAACGGCTGGGATATTTTAGTTCTTAAATAAATTCTGGTTTCTCAGCAGGGCACAAAAATGTATGCCTCAGCCACGTTCTATAGATCAAGTATTAAATAAAATCCATTTGAGAAGGCAGCTTGCAACAAAATACAAACAAAGTGGAACAAGGCTTTCAGTCATGTAAACTTCTGAGCAGTTACCTCTTGAGCAAATGTTTGGGCAAAGGAGAGGTTTGTTCCGTTTGAAGGAATTGGCCTACTGCCCGAGCTAGCAGAGCAAGTCGCAAAGGAATTGAATGCTGCCTCTGGCTGACATATCAAAGCATTAAATGAAAAAATGAAACAGCTTAATCAACCTTAGCTGAACCTTTCTCCAGACGCTGAAATAATTCATCTATTAACTGTGCCATCTAACACCTAAGTATATTTCCTGAGAGAAAGCTGTGCATCATGGGTAGTGTCCAAGTGTTGAATTATGGACAAAACAGAGTTGACAGGTATGTTAGTCAGCTTTCCATTGCTATAACAAATACCTTAGGTAATCAATTTATAAACAGAATGAGGTTTATTTTGCCTAAAATTTTTAAGAGTCAAGTCAAATACCGTCATCAATTACCTTCCCTTACCCCCTTCCCATTCATTTAGCCCATTGAGGTTCTTGAAAGTTACCTTATTATCCAATAATATTAGTCTAGTGACATTGTAATATTGGTGTAATTCAAAATCCACACTATACCAGTATGTATACTAAGAATTCAAATGCACACTCCGTACAGTCTTCTATCATAGGGTTTCAGTCCAGTCACTTTTACATGCTTTATGCAATCCTTGACTCAAATAGATCTAAGGTTCTCCTTAAATGCCTCCTCTCTCCAGAATCACTTCTGTGCTTTTAACATTGCTTCTCATCTCCACAGGCTTTCATCTTCTTTATCTAGGAGAGGACCTATCAAGAGAGATGAGAACCAGTGGGCATATTAAATAACGGGGTCTGAAGTTAACACATGTCTTGAATCATCTATTTTTGTATTGTAAATCTGAAGGAATAAAATGGCAATCAAATTAAAAGTTTTTGACAAGGCAGTTGTCAGCCTCAATGGAAAAGCTATCAGTTAATTCTTTTAGTCAGTTATAATCAGACTCAAACTCCTTGAATTCCAATGTTGTATCTCTGATTTTTTTTAATCATAAATTTCTTTTGTTCAATTAATTCTAGCTTTACCCGATGCCAGATTCCACTGGATGAAGATATTGATACTATGAATGTTAGCTACTACAAAGGGATAAGAGGAAAATAGAGTGCAAAATACAAGAAAATAGAAGGCTTCCAAGAGGATTGATCCCTTTGAACTTACACAAGGAGATCTGGAGTGCTTAGAAATAGGTCTCACCTGCTTGTGTGATAGAGGAAGGACAGGGTGGGGGGCAACTTCTGCTCTATATGTGTGTATGGTTGTGTGTGTTAATGTACAGGTAGGAATGTGTGTATATGTGTGAACATAATCATGTAGAGGTCAAAGGTCAACACTTGGTATTATTTTTAAGGAGAAGCCCTCTTCATTCTTTTTTATAAATCCATGAGTTTTCTTTTAGAGAGGTCAGCCTTTGCTAAGTTAAGCTCGCTGACACATAGTCTAGAGATGCACCTCTAGCTCCCTCTTTGATGCCAGTTTGCAAGGATGTGCTACCAAGGACAGCTTCTACATAGATGTAAAAGTTTGAACTTCTCATATGTTTTTGTGTCAAGCACTTTACTGAGGAAGCTTCATCTCCACTCCAATTTTCTTTTTCTTTTCTTTTGTTTTTGTTTTTGTTTTTGTTGTTGTTGTTGTTTTAAAGCAATCCTGTGTGTTAAAAAGGGAATCATCACTCCACTTATGCCTCTTTTTTTTTTTCAATTTTCTTTTGGGTATATTCTTTGTTGTAGGTGATATAACAAATTACCTAAATCATAGCATCTTAAAAAAGGTACTTAATCTTTTACAGTTTGGTATGTCAGAAGTCTAGGAATATTTTCACTGTGGCTGGGGGAAAACACAATTATTTGCCTATCCTAGCTTTAAAAATGTCTTCATGGGCTTATGTTCCATTTCTGTCTTCTACATCAAGGTCCACAAGTCTAACATTGCCTTTGTCTTCTGCCATCAAAAATCTCTGTGACATTCTTCTTCTTCTTCTTCTTCTTCTTCTTCTTCTTCTTCTTCTTCTTCTTCTTCTTCTTCTTCTTCTTCTTCTTCTTCTTTTTCTTCTTTTCTTTCTTCTTCTTCTTCTTCTTCTTCTTCTTCTTCTTCTTCTTCTTCTTCTTCTTCTTCTTCTTCTTCTTTTTCTTCTTTTCTTTCTTTCTTCTTCTTCTTCTTCTTCTTCTTCTTCTTCTTCTTCTTCTTCTTCTTCTTCTTCTTCTTCTTCTTCTTCTTCTTTTTTTTTTTTTTCGAGACAGGGTTTCTCTGTATAGCCCTAGTTGTCCTGGAATGCACTTTGTAGACCAGGCTGGCTTCAAACTCAGAAATCTGCCTGCCTCTGCCTCCCAAGTGCTGGGATTAAAGCCATATGCTACCATGCCTGGCAGCATTATTTTTTTTAACTTTATTCAATTGACCTTATTGTGTAACATTCAGGGAATATGAACTATTCCTTCTTAACATATTTTATGTGCTCAGTAGAGTATTATTGATGTTTTACAAAACATTTGAATACCTTGTGCATCTTGAATGATTGAAGTATTCTATCTCTTAGTTAATAACTCCTCATTTGTCTTACACATGAGTCTCTGGAAAACATTATTTTACTGTTTGCATCTATAAATTTAGCTCTTTTAAATACCTTACAGTATTTATTGTGGCTGTAATGCTCCATTCAGGTTTTATATATTTATGAATTTTCCGCACTACTGATGAAGTGTATGTATATACAATTGTAGGTGTCGTATTTTCTTTGTCTTTCCATCTGCCCATGCTAATAAAGCACAAACTAGATGTCCTAGTTTATCTTCAATATTTGGATTTCAATTCTTTTTACTAGATACCCAGAATCTGAATCCTAGATAGTAAGGTATTTTATGGAGCCTCCACAGCATTTTCCATAGTGGGAAACAATATTTTGCCTTCTTATCGACGATATATAAGGATTACAACTTCTCTGCGCCCTCTCAAACACTTGGTTCTCTCGTGGCTTTTCTTGTTGTTTGGTGTGTGTGTTTGGTTGGTTGGGCCTTGGGGCTTTGATAATAGATGTATGTCTGATATCTTCATGCTACATATATATTTTTATGATGTGTTAATTACAATCAATTTGGTGTTTCCAGCTTTCTTCTTATGGCTAAGATTAGTTAGGACAATCCTGGTCTTTATGGACCAATATGAACTTTAAAATACATTTTGTTCATTTATAAAACAGTTTTTTAAAGGAATTTCATTTTAATTCCATTCACTTTGTATATTATGTTATAAAGTCTGGGTATTTGAACAATATTAAGCCTTCTAGAGGGGGAACACAAGGAAATCTTCCATTAACCTTTTATTTTTGATTAATTTTTTAATGTTTAGCATATAATTATTTCACCCATTGTGATGGCTATTTTTGGTTATCAACTTGGATATACTGGGTATTAATGAAAACACAAGTGGCTGGATATAACTGTAAGAGATTTATTTTTTTTCTTGATTGAATCATTAAAGTAGGAAGACTTACCCTAAATCTGGATCTTTTGAGGTGAAAAAAAAATCCCTTTTAAATCTGGGTCACACATTCTAGTGGGAGCATATATACAGAAAATAGAAAAAGGAAACACTTGTTCTTTGTCTGCTTGCCTTCAGCCTTAATGTCTGTCTATTCTTTCATCACTTTTATTAGAGCCCCCTTCTTTGGTGTTTTGGGCTACACTGAACACACACACACACACACACACACACACACACACACACAGATACAAGTGCATATTTTTATTTTTATGTGTAATTTTATTTTTGTGGATTTTGCACATGGAATTATTTACCAAATTCCTTTTGTTAGTTTATTTTTGTGTTTAAAAGTAGCACTAATTATTATAGTGCTATTTGATAGATTTTTTGAAAGTGTGTGTGTGTGTGTGTGTGTGTGTGTGTGTGTGTGTGTGTGTGTGTGTGAGTGGGCACCTGAGAAGGCTAGAAGAAGGTATTGGACCTCTTTGAAACTGTGAAATGCTAGATGTGGGCTCTGGGCTCTGGTCTTCTGAGAAAGCAGCAAGCATTCTTAACTACGGAGCCATCTCTTCAAACCCTATAATTACTTTTTTATAAATCTTAAAACATATATTCTTCATTGGTTCTTACAGATTTTTAGTGGATCATTTAAGGAGTGCTCTATGTAAGATAATACTGCAAACCCAATGGAGGCTTTTTTCATTTCATCTCTGATTTGAATATCCAAGTTTCTTGTTCCACATAAAATTGGCAATGTTTTGCGCAATGGAAATGTGAAGAATGAACATCCTTAAATTCTACCTTAGTCTAGAGAGGAACCTTGTAGTTTTTACTGCGTTATATTGTTGGTTTCTATTTCAGTTATTATCATTATTATGTTGACACAATTTTTTTGCATCCCTGGTTTCATTACAGATTTTACTATGAGAAGTTGAAGAGTTGATCAGATTCTTTATGTTCATCTAATAAATACTATATAGTTTTACGTTTTACTTGCTAGTGTGTTGTATCACATAAAGAATAGTTTATGTGTGAATGCATTCTTGCACCCCAATGACATTCTACTGGCTATGATTTATGGTCCTTTTAATGTGCTGTTGAATTTAATTTGCTTGTATTTTTTGAGTACTTTTATCTCTTTCATCAAAGATGTAAACTGGTAGTTTTCTTTTCCTATGTATTATATGTACTTTATATTGCTATGTAGAACACCATGGCCATGGAAACTTGTAAAAGAAAGCATTGAATTTTACTTATGATTTCAGAGGATTAGAGTCCTTTATGATGAAAAATAGGGGCAGCTGATAGTTAACATCTGTCCATAACCATGAGGCAGAGAGAATGACACAAGTTCCATGAAAACCGTAAAACCTGCCCTCAATAACATACTTTTAACCACAATGTTACATCTTCTCATTCTTCCCAAAGAGTTCCATGAATCAAGGAACAAATATTCCATCACATGAGCTCATGTACATCATTGTCATTCAAGCACCATAGTATTTCCTATTTCTCTATTCCTCCCACACTATCTCCCTCTCCCTCTCCCTCTCCCTCTCCCTCTCCCTCTCCCTCTCCCTCTCCCTCTCCCTCTCCCTCTCTCTCTCCCTGTCCCTTTGTCTCTGTCTCTCCCTCTCCCTCTTTCCATCTCTCCCTCCTCCCCTCTCTCTCTCCGTCCCCCCCCCTTGTGTGTGTGTGTGTGTGTGTGTGTGTGTGTGTGTGTGTGTGTGTGTTGGGGGGGGGGGCTGATACAAGTTTTATTACATAGTTCATGCTGCCTTTGAATCCTGCTTCCGTCTCCAGAACGATGTGATTATAAAACTTCATATTACGGAGGCGATGGAGCACTCACAAAAAGGGACCTATCATGACTGCCCTCCAAAAGACCTAACAAAAAGCTGAAAGAATTAGATGCAGATATTTGCACCCAACCAATGGTCAGAAGCAGCTGACCCTTGTTATTGAATTAGGGATGGCTGAAAGAAGCTGAGGATAAGGGTGATCCTGTTGGAGGACCAGCAGTCTCAGTTAACTTGTACCTCCAAGATCTTTCAGATACTTGAACACCAACAAAGCAGTTGATATGCGGCCCCCAATACACATACAGCAGAGGACTTCTGGATCTGTGTTCATTCAGAGATGATGCACCTAACCCTCAAGAAACTGGAGGGCCCAGGAAGTTTAGAAGTCAGGTGGATTTGGGGGTGGGGATATTCACGTGGAGACAGGTAGGTGGGGAGGAGGTATGGGATGTGGAACAGTTGAAGGGTTGATTGGGGGAAGGGGATAAAACATGGAGTGTAAAAAATTAATTAATTAATAAAAAAGAAAAAGAAAAAAAAAAGAAATGATACAAATAAATAAATAAATTAATTAATTAAATAAACCCAGCTTTCTAGCTTTTATGTCAAAGCAAAACTTGTCCCATAAGACTACTTTCAAAGAGTTTGGTGTTCTTAATTTTCTTAAAACAGTTTATGAATAATTGCCATTATTTTTTCTCTAAATATTCTGTAGAAGTGCACCATGGAAGCCATCTGTCTTAGTTAGGGTTTCTAGTGCTATGACGAGACACCATTACCATGGCAACTTTTATAAAGTAAAATATTTCTTTGGGGCTGGCTTACAGTTCAGAGGTTTAGTTCATTATTGTCATGGTTGGAATCATAGTAGTATGCAGGCAGATATGGAGCTGGAGAAGGAGCTAAAAGTTCTATATCAGTAGGCAGCAGGAAGAGCATGTGAACCACTAGGCCTGACTTGAGCTTCTGAGATCTCAAGCTCTCCTACCATAACTGTCTTCTGAGCTGCTCCAACCAGCAGCTAACTGAAAATGATGCAGAAGCCCACAGCCAAACATTAGATGGATCCCAGGAGTCTTATGGAAGAAATGAGAATTTGGAGATTGAAGGCTCCAAAGGGGATAGGAGCTCCACAGGGCCCAACAAAATCAAGTTATGAGGACTCTTCATGCACACAGAGACTGAACCACCAAAGAACATACATGGACTGGATCAAGGCCCCTGCACATAGGTAGCAGATGTACAACTTGATCTTCATGGAGGTCCCCCAACAATTGGAGTTGAGATGGTCCCTAAATCTGTTGCATGTGCACATAATATATTCTTCTAGCTGGGCTGCCTGGGATGGCATCAGTAGGAGAGAATGCAACTAGCTCCAGAGACACTTTATGTGCCAGGGTGTAGAGATACCCCAGGGGGCCTCCCCCTTCTCATGAGAGGAGATGGGGGAGGGACTGTGTGAGGGGGTACAGGAAGGAGGGAGGGCTTCAATCAGCATGTAAAGTGAGTAAGTAAATTAATTAATGGAAAAAAAAAAAACAAAAACAACAAACAAAACAAAGCAAGGCTCTGAGCTGTTGAGGTATGCAGGGATCATTCCAAGAGGCCATTGAGTTCTGGATAAAAGCCAAATCTACCAACATGATTAGACTGTTGAATCCCGATTCTGTCATTCTAGTGAGACTTATTCCACAGTCTTGTTCTTGTTGGTAGTGAAATCATACTTTTCATACTATTAATGAAAGCAAAAATGAAGTGTGGGGAGTTTGAAGTTGAAGCCAGTGTCTTTGTCACAATTGTGAGAAGATATAGATGATGTTTTATTAACAGTTCTAAATTGCATGTTTTTCTACCTTTCTTTCTTTCTTTCTTTCTTTCTTTCTTTCTTTCTTTCTTTCTTTCTTTCTTTCTTTCTTTCTCTCTCTCTCTCTCTTTCTTTCCTTCTTTCTTTCTTTCAGTTCTTTTTTTATACATATTTTTATTTATTTTATTTATTTTTTAATATTTTTATTAGGTATTTTCCTCATTTTCATTTCCAATGCTATCCCAAAAGTCCCCTATACCCTCTCCCCCCCCCCGACTCCCCTACCCACCCACTCCCCCTTTTTGGCCCTGGCATTCCCCTGTACTGGGGCATATAAAGTTTGCAAGTCCAATGGGCCTCTCTTTCCAGTGATAGCCAACTAGGTTATCTTTTGATACATATGCAGCTAGAGTCTTGAGACAGGGTTTCTCTGTGTAGCCCTCACTGTCCTGAAACTCACTTTGTAGACCAGGCTGGCCTCCAACTCAGAAATTCACCTGCCTCTGCCTCCCAAGTGCTGGGATTAAAGGCATGTGCCACCATGCCTGGCTGCTTTTTTTGGGGGGGGGGGGCAGTGGCAGGGGGGGCATGATTTTCATTTAAGGGAAATTAAAATTGGCATGGGAGAACTTTTTCTTTTCTTTTCTTCTCTTTTCTTTTTCTTTCTTTTTTTAAATTTTGGGGCCCAAATATCTATTGATTTCTTTGAGTTTTTTTATACTTTGTTTTATTTACATTTCAAATGTTATCTCCCCTCCAGGTTTCCCTCCACAAACTCCGTATCCCACCCCACCTCCCACTTCTATGAGGGTGCTCTCCCACTCACCTACCCTATCCTGCCTCACTGCCCTAGCATTCACCTACACTGGAGCATCAAGCTTTCATAAGAACAAGGGCCTTCCCTCTCATTGATGCCAGATAAGGCCATCCTCTTCTACATATGCAGTTGGAGCCTTGTATCCCCTGATGTGTATTCTTTGGTTGGTGGTTTAGTCCCTTGGAGCTGGGGGGGGGGGGTGGCAGTCTGGTTGGTTGATATTGTTGGGGTGGCAAACCCCTTCAGCTCCTTCAGTCTTTTCCCTAACACCTTGTACTAGCTAGTTTTGTGTCAACTTGACACAGCTGGAGTTATCACAGAGAAAGGATCTTCAGTTGAGAAAATGCCTCCATGAGATCCAACTGTAAGGCATTTTCTCAATTAGTGATCCATGGGGAAAGGCCCCTTGTGGGTGGGACCATCTCTGGGCTGGTAGACTTGGGTTATATAAGAGAGCAGGCTGAGCAAGCCAGGGGAAGCAAGCCAGTAAAGAACATCCCTCCATGTTCTCTGCATCAGCTTCTGCTTTCTGACCTGCTTGAGTTCCAGTCCTGACTTCCTTTGGTGATGAACAGCAGTATGGAAGTGTAAGCTGAATAAACCCTTTCCTCCCCAACTTGCTTCTTGGTCATGATGTTTGTGCAGAAATAGAAACCCTGACAAATTGGTACCAGCAGAGTGGGGTATTCCTGTGACAACCTGACCATGTTTTGGGGGAGTACTGTGGAAGAACTTTGGAACTTTGGGCTAGAAGATCCATTCGGTGTTAAGAGCTTTTGTCAGATGTTGTATAGGAGCTTGGAAGATAATGTTGAGAACAGTGCACAAGATGGAGGCCTGGCTTGTGAAATTCCAGAGGGAAAATTAAAGACTCTTTTAAGGGCCATTGTTACTTTGATTGTGAAGATTCTATGGTTTTGGTTAGCTGGGGCTGAAGAATCAGCTGTGATTAACAAGATACCAGAACTACTAAAGCAAAACTTTGCATTACTGGGCCTATTGATGCTGGTTAGCTGGAGCTAAGAAATTAGTTGTGATTAAGAAGAGACGAGCATCATTGAGGTGACATCTTCTGGGAAGTGTTTTTTGAGAGCACAGAGGCTGTCTTCCAGAGATAACCAAGGTTGTACCTCGTGCTGCAGTGGGACTTGGTAATGTGTAAGGGTCACCCAGGTGGTACTGGTTTTGAAGGCATGCAGGGGTCATGCAGAACAACTGAGGCTTGGCACTGTGAGAGGCCACTGATGAAGGTGCAACCTCAGTTGCAATTGATGGCCTAGGACCGAAGGGGTCATGCAGTGTTTTGGAGATGCCAGTACCATGAGCTGACCACCAAATGCAGCAGCAGTGGAGTACAGGCATCTGGAGCCTAGAGGACGACTCGTGTGCTACAAAGGGCATGGCTGGAGAAGTGACCCAAGCACTTGGAGGAGCCCAGAAAATCGTGAGTTGGATCCCAGACAGTGGATGGTTGGAGACTGATTTTTACTTTTGATTGTGACTGTGCCCTGATATTTTCCCTCTTGAAGGAAGAAAGTATTTAGTGGAGCCCACAGTTAAGAGACTTTTAATTGTAAAAGACTTTGGATTTTAAAAGAGATGGATATTTTAAAGAGATTGAAATTTTAAGAATATGTAAAGACTTTGGGACATTTAAAGTTATTCAGATCTTGGGGATGAATAAGAATGTAAGGGTTGAGGCTTACTAGTGATGTGTTTGTGAGTCAAGTTCACAAGGGGTCAATTGTACTGGCTAGTTTTGTGTCAACTTGACACAACTGGAGTTATCACAGAGAAAGGAGCTTCAGTTGAGAAAATGCCTCCATGAGATCCAACTCTAAGGCATTTTCTCAATTAGTGATCCATGGGGAAAGGCCCCTTGTGGGTGGGACCATCTCTGGGCTGGTAGACTTGGGTTATATAAGAGAGCAGGCTGAGCAAGCCAGGGGAAGCAAGCCAGTAAAGAACATCCCTCCATGTTCTCTGCATCAGCTTCTGCTTTCTGACCTGCTTGAGTTCCAGTCCTGACTTCCTTTGGTGATGAACAGCAGTATGGAAGTGTAAGCTGAATAAATCCTTTCCTCCCCAATTTGCTTCTTGGTCATGATGTTTGTGCAGGAATAGAAACCCTGACTAAGACACTCCTCCATTGGGGTTCCTGTGCTCAGTCCAATGGTTGGCTGTGAGCATCCACATCTGTATCGGTCAGGCTCTGTTAGAGCCCCTCAGGGGACAGCTATACAGGGTTACTTTTTCAAAACACACATCAACATTAGTCATAGTGCTTGATAGTAATGTTTGCCTCTGCTCTCCTTGTTCTTTATGTGCATAGGATAGATGAATTCACAGATTTCAGACCAACCTTGAATTTGTCACTAGCTAAAATACTTCAGGTTTGATATCGATGTTGGGAATATAAAATTATGAATATTAAAATTTCAGGAGATACAAAGATGTATACCACATGTTTAAAAGTATATATTCCTATTCACAGATTCCAGAAACAGTATGTTGATGCTTTCTACTTCTTTCGAATTTCACATATACATTTGTTGAACTTCCTTATTCTCTCAAGATCAATTACAACAGGTATTTAATTAAACATGACAGTGGAGTTTTCCTTTTGTTGAAGTTGAGCTGGTTAAAATCAGTGAAAATAAAAATAAATTCTTAAACTTGATTTTGAATATTTTCCTTAAATTTCATTTTTAAATGGTTGATTAAAAAAAAGAATAAATTAAGTTCAAATATTGTGCAGTGTTGAAGATGTAGCTTTGTGGTTGTATCTGGCTAGAATGTGACAATTTGCAGGTTAGATTCTTACAACAAAGAATAAAGATAAAAATAATGTGCAAATTAGCGTTAGGGTAATATTATGTAAAGACCCCGAGATTACTCAGAGGTGTTAAGATATCTGACTGAAACCATAGAACTAACACTTAGGATTTGTTATCTTTGTATCTGACACTTTGAAACTGATTTATTATTCATTTTTCCTTCAGCATGTTTGTTCACTTGGAGGAGGCAATAAAGGTAAAACAAACTAATTAAATATGTTCCTGCTTATAAGAAATATTGAAGAAAAATGTTTATATATTGCTGGGGAAGTACAGTCCTTTGAGTTATCGTGACTATCTTGTGGGCATAGGAAGGGTCCTGGCTTAACAACTCACCCCTCACACAAGCTCGCCAAATTCTCAGGCATTTGGGTGCATGTATAGTCCTGTCATTACTTCATTAGAGAATTATTTATGGACTTTTCATAGAATTCGAGCTCAAATAAAGAAGTATGTCCCATCCTATTTCTTCAACCATTTACAGCTAAAATTTGTGAAAAATAATCTTTAAGCCCAATTCTGATGAGACCGAAAATGTTTAGCAAAAGAAAGTAAGTGGTCTTCAGGTTTTGAGGCACGAAAAGAATGAACATTCCTGGGATTGTTTTTGCTTCCAATAAATCTCAGCCTTTGCACCAAGAGAAGCATGTGACTCAGAGAATATGGTGAGAATGGAATGAAGGAGACCCTTCAGTTTTTTGCCAAGGTATCAGAAACAGTGCAGAAATTGCAGTAAATCCAACCACTTGAGGACAACACCAGAAAGAAAGCAGGCCCCTCCCAGTCCATATGCAGAGTATGGAAAGACCCAGCGCTAAGCCTTTGTTGTGTTGTTCCCAGTGCCCTTCTGTACAATGCTCTGGAGATCTTCTCACAGCCCTGCATCCTTGTACTAAATAGAGGACACTTTATCCCATACTGATTCTTTTTTTTTCCTTGCTTATGCCTTCAAATTTTTTTATCATTCTTTCATTCTCGTGTTTTCACTCACATTGAAATCTAATATATATTACATAATTATATTCTGAAATGAAAACCAATGCCCCTAAACCTTTCACAACGTCTCACAACAAGAATCTAGAATTCTTCCTCATGTGATCAAAGTGACTTTTGTGGATGTCCTGGTCCCTATATCTTCATTTACCTCCATCATTTATGTCTTCAGTAATGGTGCACATAGGATCTTCAACTGAGCTTTTAACACTAGAAGTCACTTAATTTTAAAAGACGACTAAGTTCGATCTCTCTGCTTAAACTGAGCAATTAGAGTACTGCTGTAGGCTTCCACGTGAGTTGCTTCCATTTATCACAAAATTCTCTCAAATCGTTTTTGCACTTTTTCCATTGTCAACCCAGCATCTAATTACAAATTTAAAGGAAAATAATTCCTAGATATTTCCAAATTACTGTGACTAGCAGTTGAATACAAACTCTTTAAATGACATGTCTTTCATAATTCATGATCTTAATGTGGAGAGGGGAAATGTATCAGTACATACGTTCCAGTTCCATTAAAACATGAGTGATATTCTCTCTTCCTTCAGTTTCACAGTTGCCAAGGCAACCAGTTATAAGCATTTATAATACCAACCTGGATAATCTAGTAGTATGTAGTGTCTCTCTTTCTTTTCTCCTATGGAATCCATCAATCTCTGATTTTTCTTTGTACCCCTCCATCTTTCTTTCCTTTGATCATTTTGATCAGAAGCGGAGTCTAAAAAAAACTGTCTACTTGTTTTGAAGTATTCAAAATTAGACAGTGGACCACAACTTAACTAAACCTACCCATTAAAGGTGTTTGTTGCCAAGCCTGGCAACCTCCCTTGGATTTCAAGGATCCAAACAATGGACAAGGTGAAGTAGCTCCTGCAGCTTGTTCTCTGACCTCCATGTGTACACCATACTACGTGCACAGATATAATGATACATGCACACATGTATAATTCTTTAAATATAAAAAATTAAAACAGGGAGTTTGAAGGGATCAGCACACACAGGATTCTACTAATGGTATGAGGTATTGTGAGATTTCCAAGAAACACACATATAGGCATTAAGGAGAATTTTGGAGATCAAGACCTTGGAAAAGATCTGAAAGGTTTGGATCATCAGAGCAAACATTTAGAGGCTGTTTCCCCTTCAGCTGATGACAAAAGCTTAACTGTTTTATGTAACGTACTAACAACAACCTGGCATTGTGGTAATGTACTATAGTTTCCATTCGTCAATTTATAAAGTGAACGTTGTTCAAACTTTACCCCTAAATGTTTAAGAGTTAATACAGTGGAAAAGTGTAAGTGAAAGAACAGATTTTGGAAGAAACTATAAGAAGAGCCAAGGGTCTTAGAAAACTTTATTTATTTACTTATTTATTTGTTTGATGGGTTATTTTATTTGTTTATATTTCAAATGATGTCCCCCTTCCTGGTTCCCCTCTGTAAACCTTCTTTCCTATCTCCCCTCCTCCCTGCTTCTATGAGGGTGCTCTCCCACCCACCCATTCTTGCCTCACCACCCTAGTATTCTGCTATGCTCAGATATCGAGCCTCTACAGGAACAAGAGCCTCACTTCCCACTGATGAATGACAAGGCAATCCTCTGCTACATATGCAGCTGGAGCCATGTGTCTCTCCATGTGTACCCTTGGGTTGATGGTTTAGTCCATGGGAGCTCTGGGTGGCTCTGGTTGGTTGATATTGTTGTTGTTCATATGGAGTTGCAAACCCCTTCAGCTCCTTCACTCCTTCCCCTTACTTCTCCATTGGGGTCCCTATGCTCAGTCCAACGATTAGCAGCAGAGGACTGGTATATCAGGCTCCTGTCAGCAAGGACTTCTTGGCATCAGCAATAGTGTCAGGATTTAGTGTTTGCATATGGATCCCTACATGTTGCAGGCTCTGCATGGCTACTCCTTCAGTCCCTGCATTTTCTTTAGACAGAATCAATTCTGGGTTAATATTTTTGAAATCTGTGATTAATAAATAGAAGTATATACAGGTGTGCTCAGGATACAAACTTATGAAGAATACTAGAAATTGGGGTAAAGAAGCCAGGAACTATGATATAAATAGTAATTATATGGTTGGAAGGTAGCTCAGCTGTTAGGAGTTCATTCTGTCCTTGTAAAAGACTGGAGTTGAGATGAGAGCACATATGTCAGGCATCTCATTTCTGCTTGTATATCCAACTCCATGAGATAAAAACACCCTCTTGGTTTGTGAGCAGACACGTGCACACATGTGAGTACATACACAAAACACATAAATAGACTGATAAATAGATAGTGAGAGATCAGCATAAATAGAGACAGAGATGAGACAGAGACAGACAGTGATAGGCAAAGGTATAGGCAAAGATATAGGCAAAAGTAAAGGTAGAGGTCCAGGTCCATGTCCCGGTTCCAGTCCAGGTCCAGGTCCAGGTCCAGGTCCAGGTCCAGGTCCAGGTCCAGGTCCAGGTCCAGGTCCAGGTATAGGTGCAGATAGATAGCCATTAACAGAAAAAATTTTTTCACATTAGATAATTTCCCCAGGTTTATTTTCCCAAGTTCAAGAGAATGGCTTTAATAATTTGGGGAAGTACAAGACCTATTACAGGATCCTTTGATGGTTATTTTTTGCTACATGTCCATATTCTCAAAACCCAAGCCTATAGTGTATGCATTTCCTTGTTACTTGGCTTGGAACACTGATACTTGGACCATTTCTAATTGTCCAGCTGGTTTCTTGTCATCCTTGCTAACACAGAAGGGGAGAATGACAAGCTGAAGGAGGATGAAGAGAACTTGTTACTTCCTTCTTTGATCTTTCTGTGTCCTTGTTTCTCCTACTGATCTTTACCCCAGCACAGGCAGTTGCATATAGTTTGAAATTTGTTAAGTCAACTCAAAACAAGGATCTTCATAAGAAAAATAAAATGAGGAAAGACAACAAGATACCCAGTATCAACTTTTAGGAAGAAATTATACCAATCTTCATCTCTTACAGTTTATTAAGAAAAGCAGCTGAATTTGTGAAAATCTCCTAGCTGCTTCTTGGAAAGCCAAGAAAGTTTTGATGCTTTAGTCATTCCACACATATGCAATATATTGATATATACACCAATCCCATTTGTACAAATTCAGCCTTCAGTGTACTGAACATTATGTGCTCACAGCCAGGAGCAAACAAAAACTATTCCTTCTGTTTTTCAGCTAAAGCTTTAGAAGGAAAAAAATAGTGAAACCAGCCAACAGCTTTTTGAATTGAGGCCCCTTTATATAAAAGTGATGTTTGTAAAAAAGATAAAAGAAAATAATAGGGTAAAGATACTTCTGTTGTCAAATAAATTATGACAATACAGACAAATATTAAGATATCTAAAGTTTGTTTTTCTACCATTGTATTAGGTAGGGATTTTGTATATTTGTTTTATACATGCATCATATGTATATGTATTTGTATGTGTATGTGTGTGCATGTGTGTATATATATATATAATTTATTAGAGTAACTTACAAGTTATGGTCCAACTATTTCAATAATGGCTATCTGCCAATAGAAAGTCCAATAATTAAATATTTTGTCAGTCCATAAGGCTGAATGTTTCAGCTGGTATTCACTATATGTCAGAATCCTAAAAAAAGAATCTCTAATACAAGTAAAAAAAAGAATGGACTTGCCATTGAAAGTGAAGACAATCAGGAAAAAGCAACTGCTTCATTCCTCTCGGGTGTTTATATAGGCTGTTTCCAGAAGATGTTGTCCTGATTTACTGTGTATCCTCCTACCTCAAAAGATTTGGATTTAGATTGGGTCTTCTGGCTTCAACTAATTCAAAAGGAGGAGGAGGAAGAGGAGGAGGAGGAGGAGGAGGAGGAGGAGGAGGAGGAGAAGGAGGAGGAGGAGAAGGAGGAGGAGGAGAGGGAGGACAAGGAGGAGAGGAAGGAGGAGGAGGAGAAAAATGCCATGGACTAGACTTAGTGGATCCCTCAACTCACAGGGAACCAGGATTCCAGTATTCAGGTGAGCAAAGAGTCAGCAGATGACAAACAGACACGGACAGCAGAGAGAGTGCTATATGTGCGTGTCATTTCTCAAAGCAAGCACCAGACTTATAATGCAGAAGAAAAACAAGAAAGCTAGGTGATACATCAGCCAAGGTACATCGAGATGCATAATGGTTTTTTTACACAAAACAGAGAAAAATGCATACATTAAAAAGCTGATAGGAGCCAGGCAGTGTTTACAACTGAGATAGGAACAGCCCTATCTAAAATCAGCTATTCATAGGAGCCAGGTGAAAGGTCTGATGCAATGCTAGTCTATTGTTAAACCCACCACCAGGGGTCCCTTAGTAAATACCTAATTATGCTATTCCTCTGGGCCTAGTGAAAAACATGCACCAGGGGAGTTCTGTACTACTAACCCTTTCATGAATAATACAATACTCTAGTTCCTCTTTAAACCACAACCCACCTTCTTTCTACTATTATGTAACGTAGGCTGCCATTTATGTCTGTAATGAGAATTCTAAGTTTACTATTTTGAACTAGTCCTGAGATTATTAGCTCCTATCCATCAAACTGTGATTACTATTTGTCAACACTGGGGCATTTTGTCTGAGCGAGTAATATTCTTACGAAATTCCTAGCCCAGGGTCAGCTCAAGGACTGCCTAGGACATTGATAAAGGCCAGAAAGTAAAGTTCAACCTGATTTAGGTATTTGTAAAATCATTTCTTGGAGGCACCTATAATAAAACAATACTGAAAGAAAGCACACAGATCCATTCACTTACTAAAGCAGGGACAGGTGGAGCATTCGTGCCAAGGTTCCAGGAGACTGAGTTTCTGTGAAACTCTTTGCCTTGGGACTGTATCCTGTCAAGCAGTCTTCACTGGAGTGGGTGTGGCTGAAGAAGAAGGAGGAGGAGGAAGAGGAGGAGGAACTCAACTGCTTGGGTTTTGGTTAATTCCAAAGGTAGCTGGTTGACAACTAAGAATAAGCAGCACAGAGTATGACCCGAGAGATGTAAACCAAAATAAACCCTTTGCTCCCCAGTTACTTGTGGTCATGTTGATCTATCTCAACAACAGAAACTCTAATATAGCTGCATAGGACATTGGGAGATAATTGGTTTCATGCTTGGACTTGTAACTCAGCAAGACCCCCATTATGTGTCTACTATGGCTACACAGTTAATTCCATATCCACACAGAATGTATTGTCATAGCAGAGTAGGCTGCAGAAACATAAAATCTGGAGCAAAAATGTAAGTGGAAGATATTAGTAATAGACTCAACAGGGCTAGTAAATGATGAATATCTGTAAATTCGTTTCAGTACTTCTATTAATGGTTGCATTTTGGTAGTGTGTACCTACACAGAAATACATTTAAATTTTCTCTTATCAATTTTCTGATAGTCTGTGTTATGGTCGGTGTTATAAAAACACACAGTCTTTGCCTGACACTTTTTTTCTCTCAAAGTCCAAGTGAACAGTTGTAGAACGAGAATGGGGTATCTATAACTCTCAAAATCATGCACTATTGTCAATATAAAAGCAGGAAAATTTGGCCTAACTCCAAACCCAGCAACCCACTTTGATGTAGAAGCGAGTAACCTTAAAAAGCTTGGAATCCCCAGACATGAGGCTGCCCAGTTTCAGTTTATCTAGATAACCTTGAATTTCCAGATTAATGGTTTTTAATGTTCTATTCTAGAAATTGGCATAACTAGCCTGTCACTCAAGGGGCACTGTGCCGCTTAATCACTTAATATTAGGTAAAGCTTTCTGAAGTCTAGAAGAAAAGACTGTTAAACAGATGCAAAATGTCATTATCAACAGAAGCTTAACATCTCACTGAGCTCTGGGAAATGACATAACTGAGACACTTCAAATACGCATGGGAAACTATTCTGTACACCAGTGAAAACATTTGTAGACTAGTTCAACATTTGGCAGACAAATTATGCAAGCAGATAATAAAGATATCTGTATTATTAGTAGTATTAATTATTTCTGAGATTAAAAATAAGTGGGCCAAAATAGCTTGTAGAAGAAAGATTATACTCTATGTTATTGTTCCAGAGGAACAGAATTTTAGAATTTATCAGTGATGGAGCAGAAAGAAGAGTGATCACATTTCATTCACACACAAGGAATACAGTAAAGGGACAGAGAGCAGGGCAAGGCTATGAACACTCTAGAAACATGTACAATTTGGCTTACATTAATATTTATATATAGGTTTCCATATAAAATTGCATTTATCTTTATCTGTACATGTATATTAGAATTATGAAAAATTATCCATCAAGTCTTCACTTTGTACATTTAAAAATCAAAGGCTTTCATCTTTTTTTTAATTGTTAGAAAAGTCTAGCAAATTTTATTTTTACTGAAGTTATTAAAAGAAACCTCATGGTAGAGGGAGGAGGAATCTTTGTGGGAAGGGAAAGAAATTCTGTTAAATGGTGGTAGCTCCTTTGCCTAGCCATAGACTGAATTTCTTCCCTGATCACTATCAGCATTCATAATAATTCCTGTAGCCTTTGAAATCTTAAAAAGCAAGACTACAACCATATTTTATTCCTATAGTGAGTAAGTAGCTTTATGTACACAGATGATTACAAATATATCTTTTCCAACCTCTATTTCCAGAGAAAAATATAACTTTCTCCTTGGTAATTTGAAAAGCTGTGTTGTGTAGTATCTTACAGTGAATTACAATAAAAAGCAGAAGTACAAAAACATATCTCTTACTAATGTTCCTATGAACCATGGTGCTTCACAGTGAGTGTTTGACATTTATCTATCTATGGTACATAGATATTCTGCAAGCCTAGACACGAGGGAGAAATATACCCCGTAGGTATGCATGTATATTCTCTATTCTGTTTATAAACAGAGACAGCACATGGCAGTATTACATGTTGCTATGGTAATCTACAGAACTCATATTCAGATCAGAATGTTCCCTGTTATGACCATGACCATCACTTGTAGACATCAACCTGACACTTTTGATTGATTCATTTGTGTTGGAGACTTTTGTAACTAGACCACAATATTACCTATTATTCTTTTAATTTTTTCCTCAGCAGACATTTATAATTATCTCATATATCATGTACTGTGCAGGACTCTGGGGACTCAGGACAGTTAGGCTCAAAAGCTTGCAGTTTTCTGTAAAAAATATAATTGATTAGTTATTCACTGGCACTTAAGAAATAATAAAAATGAGAAGATACCACAATTTTTCAAAATCACAAAAAAGTATATTCATATTGATATTTACATATTTCTAAAATCATACCTCTCTAAGAAACAAAGTCTGTTCAGTATGGTCACTGGACAAAGCTCTTTCAATCTGAGTAGATGAGCCAAAGAAAAATATGAGCTTATCAAATGTATTTATTTTATGTTTTGCATCAGACCTCACATAGCTTGTACCATGGCCTTATAGCATGCATGGTTTCTTTTGTACTTTATCCTACAGCAATGGGAACTTCTCCTTTATATACCAATAATAATCATCTGAAAGCATAACTTCATTTTTCTTTCTTTTTTTGGGATTGCGGTGGGATTCGAGACGGTTTCTCTGTGTAGCCCTGGCTGTCCTGGAACTCACTTTGTAGACCAGGCTGGCCTTGAACTCAGAAATCTGCCTGCCTCTGCCTCCTGAGTGCTGGAATGAAAGCATAACTTCAAGTATTACTTCTCAAGTCATCTGAGCCAATATCTCAGAGTGCTGGTATAGAGTGGCAATGCACTGATGATACTATAAGGGTCTCCTAAGCTGTGTAGTACATGGCTCCCCTCTAACAAAGAACCCGTTTCTCTTGATTCATGTATATGAGTTTAGGGATAACAGAATTTGGTGCTTCTCATTTATAGGAAATTAGAAACTCTTCCCATGATTTCTCTCTGTTCTACTCAACCCAAGATCATTTACAAATGATAGGTATGGTTATATCCCAAGTTAAATTTTTATCAACCAGAAACTGAAATTCAAATTTTATATAATTTTTTTGTAGCACAAAGTTGTCTCTAATCATTTGCGAATATAAAAATACATTATTTTCAGGGCTGGATATTCATTCATATCCCACAAAATTGTTCTGTTGAAACCCAAATAACCAATGTAAATTTACATAGAGGCAGATCTTTGAGGAGATTAGGAACGATAAGTGGGAATGTAATGTTACAAGAGAGGAGAATCCTTCCTTCAAAGTAGAAAAAGATTCCCAACACAATATGAATCAGCCAGTACTTTGATCTTTATGTTCTAACCTACAGAATTACAAGAAAACATTATGGAGTACTGTAGACACCCTGCTTGTGATATTGTGTTCAGGAAAGATACTCTTGGCTCAGTGTCCATAAAGAACAAGTGGGAGGCTAGGTTTCACATTATCTTGATCCACACACACATATTCTCCTTCTGTCTCTGTGAGTCGTAAGAAGAATTCATTGTTTCATTTCATTTTGAATTTAGAAAGTTAAATTTATGTAATGTTAATCCATGTGTGTATGTGTTTGTGTGTAAGAGAAAAGATGGAGGGATAGAAGAAGAGAGACAAAGAAAGAGAGAGACAGAGACACAGAGAGAATGATGGAGAGAGAGACAGAGAGAGAGAGAGAATGATGGAGAGAGAAAGAAAGAGAGAGAGACAGAGACAGAGATGGAGAGTCTGATTCCTCTTTGCCTTTTCCTTATGAAACCTCTGGTTCTCTGGATCATAACACACAAAGAGAAAATTGAATAGGAAACTGTATGAGTAGTAGTTTTTAAATGTTGTCTAGAAGATAAATGAACACAGAATCCTTGTTAATAAATAATTTCTGATCTTCTCATTCTCCTCCATCTTTTCTCCACCCATCAGCATTTTAACATATTTAATTATCTTCCAGAGAAAAGACTTTTAAGTCAACAGCTCACCAAGCTTCCCTTTGAAAATATTAATCACACTAGAATGACAGACTAAGGAGATGGTCCAGGTACACTGCCTGGTTTGAGTTCTCTGGAAGCCCAGCCTTACTGCTATTATTTCACCCCACTTCAACCCTGTGTGTGGCCATATATTGTTTGCTCTGTCCTTGATATGTAGTAGCCCTAGTCACTTGACATAACCACTTAATTCTCTTAATGAACTCAACTAACAACCCATCCAGTTCAGTGCTTAGGGAAGCACCAACCAAACCAAGTCCTTTGGGATGGTCTCATCAATTTGCCCTTTAAAGAGCCCATCTGCTGTGTCATCAAGGAAACAATGCTTCGATCTGTCCTGTTGTCATTATCACAAGGAATTATGTATTATGTGACTACTTCACTTAGTATCCAGAACCAATACCAAGTGGTCATGCTGAACAAAGAAAAAAATAATTCTTTTTGAAGTTTCCTCTTTTATCCTCCATTGAACCAGCTGGCCTGTGTATTTTTCATAGGCAGTCAGAAAGATGAATAGTCCACTTCAACCGTCATCTCTCTACTGTGATGTTTTAACAGCTGTAGAGGAAAGGGTCTCCTTATCTTTCTCTCATCCTAAGAACCACATCTCTTCTTTCCCATGAAAAGAAAGAGCCTTTGCTAATTGTGAAGTATCTGCCTTTGTCAGCCTTTGAAAGCTGTTATGTCACTAATGAATATTTTTTCTTAAAAAAAAATACAGTTCCCAAAGGATAATTGGATGGCATCCTAGAATAGCCTCCTGTCTGTAGACTCGGGTCATTTGTGACTCTAAGAAGAAAACAGAAAACTGCTTTCAATAAAACCCTTGATGCTTAATTTCACTAAAGTTGCTCAGATGTTTATGAATTCTGCTTTTGAAAGGAAGAAGCTGGGAACCAGTTGAATGCAAAGGGACAGAATTGATAGACTGTGTGGAGCTTGAGGATCAGCAATTGAGAATATAAGAAGCATATTCATATTGGTGAAGGGGAGGCTCCTCCAGATTTGTGCCACCAGAGTGTGCTCTCTAAGAAAACGGTCATGTTTCAACGATGAAAGTTTCTCAATAGAAGCCTGTGGACATTATAACAATTTTTTTAAAAAATGACATGGTCAAAAACTGTTGTTACACTTTCCCCAAATTATGTGTATACACCTGAAAAATGGATGACACAGAGTAACCTGAACGATGGCTAGTGAGTTATAACATCATTGTCCAACAACACAAACCAAAGCACGAGTCATTTGCAGCCAGGTGAAGAAACACCAAAACAAAGGGAGGCTATAAGGATGGATGAAGTGTTAAGAAAAAGCAATAAATATATAGTAAGACAAAGTCATGTACATACTATAGAATTCTATTACATATACATATGCCATTTTTGTGTGTATATTTTACATAAATATATACAAACTTATTTAGGCATATTCAGTTGTGTAATTATACATTTAAATAATAATTCTATGAGATAATTGCTGAAAATTTATATATACTCAATAGTATAAACATAAATTTTTATTGACAAATTAATATCATGCATATACAAGCAAGTTGTTATGTATAGACCTATCAATTGTTTGTTCAGAAAAAAATATCGTGGAAATAAGTCTGTAGAGAGATTTGTCTTTGAGAATGTGTTGGGGCAGGATGTAGTAGGGAAGAACAGATTATTTTTCTATGATATAGACTTGTGAGTTATTTCATTTTTAGCTCAACTATGGAATTTGTTGGCAGTAAAACTTCTACCTAACGTTTAAAGTCTTGAACAGTAGCTGTTGTTCATGAGCTATTTCTTGGAGAATTCCTAGCAGGAAAAAAACAGGCCCCTAAATCTGGGTCACTTTGGGTCACTTCCTTAAGCCTGACAGGAGTTGGTATTTGTTAACTTCCTAAAAATCCCAGGGGATGCTCTCTATTCCTAGAACACAGCATAGACCACTGTCTTGATTTGAGGCATATTTTAAATGACTATACATTTTTGCGTGTGGTGTTTGCTCATGTGTGGGTGTACATGTGTGCAGATGCACATGCATGTGCATCTGTATCTGTGTGTACAAGTCAGAGCTTGACATGAGGCAAAGTCTTTGATCAGTTTCTACTGTGTTTACCTGGGCAGGGTCTCTCGTGAAACCTGAAGCTTTACCAATTCAGGTTAGGAGAACTAGGCAGTTTACATCTTGGATCCCAAGCACTGGGTTAGGAGAAGCCCTTCCCCAGACTTTCATATGAGTGAGTACACAAGATCTGAACTCTGGTCCTCAAGTTTGTAACAAGTCCTTTATTCACTAAGAAATCTCCCCAGCCGCAATTAAGTATTTTGAATACATATGCATTTCAGCTGTATAATTTCCTCAACAATTATTTCACTTCTCCAACCATTAACCTCAAATATGTCTAACCACTCTGAGCTTGAAAAATGACATTTAAATTCTTACTGTGTGGAAAAGTACACAAGGAATAAAACCCAGCAACTGTCTGCATTCCTTGACTAAAGTAAGATCTCTATGCAGTTTTCTTTTCTTTTCTTTTCTTTTCTTTTCTTTTCTTTTCTTTTCTTTTCTTTTCTTTTCTTTCCTTTCCTTTCCTTTCCTTTCCTTTCCTTTCCTTTCCTTTCCTTTTCTTTTCTTTTCTTTTCTTTTCTTTTCTTTTCTTTTCTTTTCTTTTAGCAGAGCCAGATAATTGTCTTTTCAATTTCCATGTGTGTGGGTTAGACAAATATAAACCCATTCAAACCCATTATATTTGAAATTAAATATTAATCACTCAACCACAGCAATGTCAAACTGGGTTGGAAAACATCCTTCATGAGAGTGTATTAGACTGCCGTAGCCTAACTAAACTGTAAATATTAATCTCTTGTTCCCAGGGCCACAATTGACACGGCAAACATTTAAGGGTCTGCCATTAATTGCAGTTAATTTCCTGAATCATCATAGTTTTACTCAGTTTATTAAATAAAAAATTTCAAATGCCAAACTTAGCCTTAGTAGATTTGTATTCAACCATCAATTTTTACTAGACTTTTCTTAACTGTGCTCTAAATTTTTCACTTCGTTTTAGTCCTTTTACTTATGAGTATGAGGTGTGATTTATCAAAAGCACAATAAGGGGTTATCAAACACTCGTATCAGTTAAAGAAAGAGGGATATTACCCTCAAGAGATAAATTTTCCACTAAACTTTACAAAGACCTTATGTGCCCTCTACCCCATTTATCATTCCCAGTGTTCAGAATGTACTAGCTGCCCCAGTTTAAAAAGCAACATAGAAAACATATCCAAAATCAGTATTGATGGCTGGTAGAACGGATAAAACTTCTGGTCCACCCTCATGTGTTCATTCCCCTTAGAAACTACTTGTAATACTAAACACATTCAGGGCTAAAGTTTGATTTTGTACCAAAATGATTAAATATGTAATATGATGGTTTTAACCCTGGCAATATTTTTCTGTCACAAAACAAAAGCAATTCTCTTGGTATTATCTTAGAAATGCACCTTGTTTGATGTCAGTATACTTGAAACATGTAAAATCCGTCTTTCTTACTCTCATTGTATGGATAACACCGATTCCAAATTTGATTGTAACCAAAAGGCTGCAAAGCAATAAACTGTGTTTATTGTTTAGTTATTTTTGTTTTCAGCAGACACCATTTCACTGTGCTGATGGAAGTAGCCTGAAACTCTCCATGTCACCCAGGATGGCCTTCAACTCGTGATGGTCTTACTTTGTCTCTTCCCTACGTTCTAGGATTAAAAATGCAAGCCACTGTTCCTGACTAAGCTCTATGTCACCACCACCACCACCACTCAAGACTATGTTCATTGGACTAATCATCGTGTCTCATATTGCATTTTTTCACTTAACATTGTGGTACATGTCTACAATCATGGCATTTGGGAGGTAGAGACAGGAAGACCAAGGGTTCAAGGTTTTATTCCGCTACACAGAAAATCAAGGTCATCCTGGGCCACATAAAACATTGCTTTGTAAAAATAAGTCTAGTGAGGTGGTTTAGTAAGATGCTTGCTGTGCAAACATGGGGACCCAAGTTCAGATGTAAAGAGTTGGGCATGGTGCTGTGCTGTAGAATAGACGCTGATTGGGGTTGAGGGCAAACCTAAAAGAGTCCCTGAAGCTTATTGCCTGATCAGTCTAGCTGTATCTATAATCTGCAGGTTGAGTTTTTCACAAAAAATTAATGCAGACGAAAAAATATCCAACTTCTGTTCTCCACCTAGGCATCTACTCACAACCACATGCACATACGCACACAGGCACATTAAAATAGCACACACATACAACGCTGCACAGATACATTTTTTAATTGAAATTATTCTGTTTTCTGTATTTTCTGGAGTTAATCATCCTTTCCACCTTTGGGATATAAGTTTATTGAGGGCAAGAACTTTTATCCTGTCTCATTTGCTGTAATATTCTGAGCGCCTAGCTAAATGCGCGTGTGTTGACAGATATCCACCCTTGTCATAAAGTCCCTAATGTAAACAACCTCTGAGAAGTAAAGCTATAGGTAGATCATGGTTCCAGAGGATTCTGTTCACAGTTGCAAGGCCTTGAATGTATGGTGTCACATTGCTGTGTTGAGGCATGTTTCAGAAGAGACTCATATTTCGCAGTGACCAGGAAACGAAGAGAAAGAGAGTTGGACCTGAGGCTATGATACTTCCTCTAAGAGCATGCTCCCAGGGATTTGGATTTCTGCTGCATTCTCGTAATGTCACACTGGTCAAAGCTTTTAACATTTGGGCTATTGAAGTCTAAGAACATAATATATTTGGCCTGTGAGTGGGACATTTAAGATTCACACCACAAGCCTGGTGTATAGTATATATTCAACATGGATTTTTCAATAAATGAATGAATGGTTAGATGGGTGACTGAGTAAAACACTTTAACTGCAATAGTTTCAAATACTGATTTATTGGTTTTATATCATTTTCATAGCCAAGAATGTAAATCACTCAAATTTGAGGGTGGTTTTATGGATTTTATTTCAAGGGCCATAAAATAAAAAATTAAGTACATATTGGATATTAAATTAGAAATAGCATTCATTTTATTATTTTTACATGCTAAATTTATTTATTGAAGTTTTAAATAATTTCCCTAACTTTGAATTTTATTCTTTCTATTGTAGTTCATAAACCTTATTTTGGCAAGAAGATTTCATGGTAGTAACTGCATTAGATGCTAAAGTCCATGAAGAAAAAGTCTTTGTTCTTGTGCATCTAAGAGTTTCATTAAAGAGAGAGGTATAATACATGCAAAAAGTCAGAAATGACTGAGACTTAATGTTCAGATAATAGCAGATAAATTGTGTTATTGGACAACACAAAGAAGGTGTGGAGTATGGATATCTGCCATTCTGTTGGAGGTACATTTGATTTGAGTCAGGGAGCACAATTTTGAGTGGTGATGCTGCAGAAATATAAGGACATCACATAAGAACATCCTTTGTAAAATTCAGCTATTGATTGACCAGGGGAAGTGGACATGGGCTCTCACCTCTAACCAGAAAGCTGTTCAATAGTTGATACTCATTATCAAAGGAAAAAATCAATTTTCTCTAATAGAGACTCAGTAGGTATATTACACATTTCAGAGTAGGTCCTACACCAAGAGTATTTGGTCAACACAAAACACACTCAATGGTATTTCATAGACTTTTATTTTTTCATTTTACTTTGTTAGGGAATTTTTATCTTATCAGTCTTTTGCTTATTTATTTTGATTTCCATTTTTGTGCTTTTGTGAGGATTTGTGTATGCCTTGTATGCATTTCTTATGGGCTTTTGCTTATTCAGTTGGTTTTTGGTTCTGGTTGGTTCTTTTAAATAGAAAAAGAGAAAAAGAACATATATTTGGGTGGTAAGTGAGGTGGTGACTATCTGGGAGGAGCTGGAGGAAGGGCAAAACATGGTCACAATATATTGTATGAAAATCTTGTTCAATAAAAAGTTAACTATAGATGGAAGTAAAGTAGAAGAGAAAATATGGAGAGTCATTTGGTGAACAGTTCTTGAGTTTCCTATAAAATCTATGATCAACAGTGCCAACATCACTGTAGCAAGAATCCTTTCTATTGTAGGATGCGATGAATCCTACCTGTGGGTGACATGGTGGTGAGCACTATCAAGAAACTCAAACAGGAGTTAAGAAGGATGATCCATCCTGCAGTAGTGATTTGACAATGAAAAGATGTGATGTTTATTTATGCTGGAGATAATGCAGGAGCTCTGATAAATAATAAAGATGAAATGTTCTGACATCACATAAGCAGCTGTAGGGGAGTATACAGCCTGGTAGCTTTGCAGCCCATGACTGCAGTGAGTACAAAAAAAATCACTGCACGATTCAATGGCACACGTATAAAGAACAACACACTCTTTATAAAGTCTTTTTGTCCAAAGAAAAGAACACGGCTTAATAATTTGGCCAATTTTCTTTCTGAATATTAATATCTTTTCTCTTCTCTTCTCTTCTCTTCTCTTCTCTTCTCTTCTCTTCTCTTTTCTTTTCGTTTTCTTATTCACTTTACTTCCTGCTCACTGCCTCCCTCCCAGTCAACCCCTCCTACAATGCTTCCCCAATCCCCCATTCACTTCTCTGAACAGGTGGAGATCCTCCTCTGCATTCTCCCCCCTTCGCACCCTCACACACACACCCTGGCACTTTAAGTCTCTTTGAGGTTAGACACATGCTCTCCAATTGAGGCCACACAAGGCAGCCCAGCTAGTGGATGTTATCTTACAGCTATGATCAACAGGCAGCAGCTCACAGGCAACAGCTTTTGGGATAGTCCCTGTTCCAGAAGTTTGGGACCCACATGAAGGTCAAGCTGCACATCTGCTACTTAGATGATCAGGGACGCCTATGTCCAACCCGTGTGTCACTTTTTTAAATATTAAAATTTAAAATATGTGTATAATAAATTGCTACTAGAAAGAGCTAAAATATGTTAAAAGAAAAGAGCCTGTCCAATAAAGATGCAGATGCTCACAGCCAAACATTAGACTGAGCCTGGGGACCCCAATGGAGGAGTTAGGGCAAGGACTGAAGGAGCTAAAGGAGTTTGCAAACCCATAGGAAGAACAACAATATCAATGAGACCCACCCCACCCCCCAAACTCCCAGGGAGTACACTACCAACCAGAGAGTACACATGGGGTGGGGCATGGCTCCAGCTGAATATGTAGCAGAGGATTGCCTTATCTGGCATCAATGGGAGGGGAGGCCCTTGTTCCTGTGGAGGCTCCAAGACCCAGAGTAGGGGGATGCTAGGGACCTGAGGCTGGAGTGGATGGTGGTTACAGGAGCAGCCTCAGAGTGGGAGGGGGTAGGAGAAGGGAATGGGAGTTTGTGGAGGGGAAACTGGGAAGGGAAATATTATTTGAAATGTACATAAATAAAATAACCATTAAAATGTAGAAAAAAAAAAAAGAAAAACACAAAAAGGAAATTTTCATGCCTTGGATTGATTTCCTTATTCATTAGTTAATGATTGCATTCCAGAGATTACAAAAGGGAAAAGCTGTAGGTATTTCTGCAAGAGGGATTTTTAATTCCTCGTAATCTGGTTATTTCAAATAATCAGATTTAATGTCAGAAGAAATTTAAAGTGATAGCCAAGAAATTGATGTTGCATAGAAAAATATACTGTTATATGATAAGAAGAACGTATAATGAATACATGACTTTCTCTCCCAGATGCAGATTTTAGCAAATGACACATGAGACTTAAGATTTCACATAAAATTTTTACAAAATGACTAAAGTCTGCAGGTTATAAATTCAATGACTTCATTTCCCCCTTGTTATTAATTCAATACTAGATTAATATTTTGTTAATGTCTGTGACTTCTTTAATTGTCACTTTCTTTTTAATTATATTGAGAAAATTCCATGCCCATTTTTAATATAAAAATATGGTAAAGGAAAAAGAAAAATGATTTATAAACCCATGATGACTTTGTTATAGAGATCTTGTCACAAGCTAAGAAAGAGAATTGTGACAGTCTTGATACCAACTCCATTCTTATTTTATTTCATCTCAGATTGGATTGATACATTTTGATCCATTTCAGTGATTAACCCTATTTCTGCCCTTTGTAGTCGCATGACTAATCCAAACTAAAGCACCCAGAGTCAATGAGATGGCTCACTGGGAAAAGGGATTTGCGACCAAGCCTGCTGATATGAGTTCCATCCTCAGGACCCACGTGGCAGAAAAGAACAGCCGACTCTTCTAAGTTGTCTTCTGACCTCTATATCCACACTGTAGCATGCATGTGTATACACACACACACACACACACACACACACACACAAGCATATCTTTAAGATTTTCTAAATGTCGTCCACATTTTGAAAATCTTTTGCCCAAAATAAATTTTCATGAAAACCTTTCATTTGAGGTTAGTGCATTGAACATAGAGATTTATCAGGGCAACAAACATTCAGTATTACTGACTTGGACTTAGAAAATCCAAACGTGCATTCTGGTTTGACCTCTTTACTTTCCCCCTTTTGGTTCTCAGATGTTTTCCTTATATTCCAGATCATCTGGCTGGAATACATTGCTAAAATTAATCTGTGAGAGGAATTTGGCCAAAACATTCTAATCCTATAGGCCTAATAATATAGAAAATGCTTACTTTTTTTCTCTAGTGGATAGTTACCCCACTCTTGCATTTGCAAAGTGGGGAACAGACTGCTTACTTTTACTAAAACCAGGAAGAGAGAAGCATCGTTTTAATTTAATTTTTTTTTTGTCTATGTCTATTTGAGTAAAGGACCCAAAAGTTATTACCATATAATGAGTATAACTGTTCCAAAGAGCCCTGTGAATTAAACTTGCTTAGTGGACTGTGGCTATCTAATAGCAATGAAGATCAAATCCTATGATGGAAAACAATCAATATTTGTGCAGCGATTCAGTCTTGTCTTTTCAGTCAGCTATCATTCATGGATCATGTCATTTCCCCCTTAATTCTAATCAAACTCACAATCCTCTCAAGATAGTCCTCTGAACAGATGTAGTCATTCAGCTGGAGTCGCTCAGGAGATAGAATACATTTTCCACACCTGGATCATTTGATATCATCTAAAGTGGCCAGCAAGTACCTTCCAACACTGTACACTCATCTCTGGTTTGATGAGTCACATTGAAGCAAAACAAACAATGAAAACTCAATAAAATTGCACAAACTTGGTAATATCATGAAAGAAGAAATTTAGTGCTCAAAATGGTTTTCTCAAGGCTAACAACAGGAAGCTGGTGTGGTTTGAATATAAATTCATCATTTGTAACTACACACTTACATTCTGTTGTAAAGATTGCATTTGCCTCCTGAACCAAGGCAAAGAGATCAAACTTGACTACCCACAGGTTGTTACCCAGGGCAGATTCACAGGTCTAGAAGAATAGAGAAGAGTATTAGTCACACAGCTCCATCAGTCCTTAATTTAATGTTCTTTTCAAAACTTGCAAGAGACCAGACATTACACAAATTGAAACTTAAAGAAGCATGGAAGAGCAGCATCTTCATTTCCTTTCTTTGAGAAAGAGGTTGATTTTCTTTATCTACGCCTGGCTTTTATCACAACTGGCTTTTGTATGATACCCTTCTTGTTTGTGCACATGTATACATACACATGTGCATGTATATTTGAGGATTTTAAAATAAAATGTCAGTACTATAAGGTAACAAGACCAGGTCCCAGTAGAGGTATGTGGTGAAATGAATTTTGTACAGGCTTACTTTATAGTGCTGCTGTTTATTATGCTCCATATACTGTTCTTTTTACATAATAGGTTTAAACTAAAGTAGCTTATTTTAACTTTGTTGTAGATTACTATAGCCTTCCTTTGTTTATATATGTTTACTATTTTAGTTTAGTTTTATTATCAGCATCTGTGTATACAACATTGTCTCTGCATCAGGCAATGAGTTGAAAACATGGGGTTTGTTTTATTCTTTTGTTCATCAACAAATATTTTGTGATGACTTTCAGATATTTATAATACCAAAAAGAGCAAGCATAAGACACCATTTTTATAATGTTTGTATTTTGGTGAGTAATAAAAATATAGAAAGTGATAATATGGTTTGAGAATAATCTCTAATGTTTGTTAGACTGAAATTTTAAAATGAGCTTAGTTGAAGGTTGTTCATTGGGGTTGTGAGCTTAGAAAGAATTAATGTAGAGTTCATAGAATCTATAAAATAGTTGGCTGATACTCTGATGCAATCTTTCCCTTTTGTGCACCATACTGTTGCTGCAATTCTACCTGTGGTCCTCACTATAGCCAAGCCAACAAGTACCTGTCCTTGAATTTCAAGAAATTCCACATATATGAACTGGTTTTTATAGCTAATCTAGATTCATCTATTTTGTTACAGTAGTGAGAAGTGAACTAATAAGCTATACAGACAATGAAGTGATGTATAAAATTAGCAGGATAGTAAAAAGACAGGCTTTGGGTTGGAAAGTAGATGAGTCAAATGTGTTCAGAAAAGGCCTCGGTAGCAAGGAAAGTTTAATCTGGATGCTGATGCACACATGATGGTGTGTGATGAGATGAGAATTAAGGGTACAGCATTCAACCTTGAGAACAGATTTAGGAAGTGAGTTGAAGTATTTGAGCAGTGCAACACAGACCAGTGTGATAAATTGTGAAAAGGACTCTGGGTAAGGGAACATGTTAAGAAAGATTGTAAATGGGCAAAATAACACAAGGCTGGGCATAAAGTGGGTGAATGTTTCTGTATTAATCCTTGTGTAATGGGAAGCTGTTTCAAGGAAAGCTGACTGATGTGACTCTGAGTTGAAGTATATTCTTCCAAAATCAAGGACATAAATGAGGGGATTAAGTCAGAAGTTTCTCCATCTAGAGCTTTAATGATGTATTGGAGCAGGGTCACAGAATAGGTGTTCTGCTAACATGGGAAATACATACAGGGAAAAGTAGACTCTGGAGAGAAACAGTGTGCTTTTCAGTATATGAACGCTGATATAGTCAGCATGCTGTTGTGCACACGAGGCTGGAGTTAAAAGGGAAACATCTGACATACACTTAGAATCAAAAGCATCAAATAACCTTAGAAACAAAGGCATTAGAGTTAGACTCACAAACAATCAGGAGGGCCAGGTCATTAAAGCCACTTAAAGCTGGTATTTGATGACATCTTAGCAAGGAGAAGAGGCCAGAGGACCAACTCATAGAGAGTTACAATTTTTTTTTTAAATATCACAGAAAGAACACTATCCAGAAGAACATTAAGGATTGGCCAGTTGAGAAGGCAAGCAGTGAGGTGTGCTGGGTCTCCATCCACTGAGAGGATGGGGCATTTCCAATGCAAGTGAGTCATGGAGAAAGTTTATGTTGAAGGAGCCACTGGATCTTTGGCTATTGTCTTTGTGACCTTCAGGAAAAGAGTACCAAGCTCAGTGGTTAAGGACACTGGCAGGCTGCTCTTCCAAAAGGATGGAGGTCCAATTTTCAATACCACATGACAACTCACAAATATCTATAACTTCAGTACCAGGGGATCCAAAGTAAAACACACATGGCCTATACAGAAATAGAACACGCAGAAGTGGATGCTCACAGTCATCTATAGGATGGAACACAGGGCCCTCAATGGAGGAGTTAGCGAAAGTACCCAAGGAGCTTAACGGGTTTAAAACTCTATAGGTGGAACAACAATATGAACTAACCAGTACCCACAGAGCTCGTGTCTCTAGCTGCATATGTAGCAGAAGATGGCCTAGTCGGCCATCATTGGGAGGAGAGGCCCCTAGGTCTTGCAAATTTTATATACCCCAGTACAGGGGAATGCCAGGACCAAGAAATGGGAGTGGGTAGGTAGGGGAGCAGGGCGGGGGGAGGGTATAGGGAACTTTCGGGATAGCATTTGAAATGTAAAAAAATATCTAATAAAAATAAAAATAAATAAAAAAACACACATACACATAAATTAAGAATAAATAAATCTTTTTTAAGTACTCTTAAAGTGGTCATAGAGAGATCCAAAAATCTGTAGTTCCTAAATTGTTATTTTAAGAATTTCTCCTTCATAATGGCACATGATTTTATGAAATGTAAGAGAGATCTGGGTAAATTCCTGGCCTTTGCTGCTACATGCTAAGGTGTGGTACTATAGGAAAACAGGAAGAAGAATTCTCATCCTTCCTGTGAGTCGGTTTAGGATCACTATAACGAGTGCTATAGTAAGGCTAGTGACTTACCAGGAGCAAAGATTTAGTTGAACTCCCAGCTTTGAGGGTTTTGAACTATGATTGGCATACCTTCATTGATGTGTTGAGACCTTTTTCACGGTGATGATTATAGAGTTAAAAACCATTTACCTTACAGGTAGAACATGAAGTAGATGATAAGGTGAGATCAGTATCTCATTGATTATTTCAGAGTCATGCCTGCAATGACTTCAAACTTGTCCACTAGACCTTTTCCTTACAGGTGACAAAAGTGCCCAGAAGTATCACTCCAAGTAACAAACCCCTAACATATGAGTGTTGGGGAGACATTGATGATCTACAAATATAAAAACCTTCAGGGAAAGGGGGAACATTGTCCTCAGAAAGTCACTACTGTAATGTCAATAGGGATTGAAAAACATGAGTATACAACAGAAACCTCTGTTAATTGGCAGGCTGAGTTTGAGAAGAATGTAAATGTATTATTCTGACCTTTTTCTTTTTTTAGAAGGTAGTTAAAACAATGCATCTAGCTAAACAAAAGGTAGTAGTAGAAGATAATGAAGCTGAAGGGAAGAGAAGAATTTACAGTGGAATTAAGATTGAACCAGGCAATGAACTGATTAGGACAATGTGAAAGTTCAATATGAGTACTGAAAGCCAACTTGAGATTTTGTTTATGGATTTAACATGAGACATGTTGGCCTTGCTACCCCTCCACCACCACCACCACAGTACTCAGTGATTTGAGATATAGACCTTAAATAATACATTCTTGTAACTAACCATATCTGGGAATATGCTAGGAACAATGATGAATGACAAAGGACAAGGGATTAGAACATACTTCTAAGACAGTGATTGTAGTGATTAGTCACATATATTTAAAGGATAAGAACATTTATGAGGCTACTTGGTGGCTGATGCCTGTAAACCTAGTACATGTGAAGCTGAGGCAGGAAGGTTGCTGTGACTTCTGGGCCAGTTTGGACTACAGGGAAATACCCTGTGTCAGAAAACAAATAATCAATAGACCTCAGAAAAATATGATGGGACTACTGGACAGAAAGTCAAAAGGTGTAAGAACGGCTAATTAGAAATCACCAGAGATGACTTACTAAGAGAGTGGTATATGCAATATAGATTAAAGAGCTTTGAAGTATGTTTATTGCTTAAGACCATAGGGGTGGATAACGAAGTGTGCAGTACAGGATTTCTGGCACTTAAGAGTTTAAGGAGCAGATGGAGGCTTTGCAGAGATTAAGTATTGGAATTCTCATCTCTATAAATGTCAAAGGGAGTAGCACTTATGATAGTAGAGGATGATGGAATAGGAGGAAAAGCTATATTCTTTAGAGATTGAAAGCCGATAAATCTTAAGAGTATTCACTCTCACCAATTAGCATGAACGGAAATGCTAGTCACATGGTTATTTATGCTCATATCTGTTACTAGTGAACATGCTTTCTCACAGAAATCCATGTGTAGAACATATCTTACAAAGAAAAACAAAAGGCAGAATATACCTACGTAATAATGAACTCTAGAGCATTTCCATTTAGTCACTCCATCTTGGTTTCCCCCTATGTACTGTGCCTATCCATCAATATGCTAATCTTATTTCCTGACCACACTCCTTGTCACTCATTAGCCCTTGAGCCCAATGTATCTTCCTGAGACTCTGGCAGCGCTTCACAGATTCTACTTCTGTTCCACTACCATTGAAGTTAAGGTCCTCATCCATTTCTTTCCACCTTTTCTTGACTCATATTGTCTCAAAACTTTTGAACATTTTATTGTTTTCTAAACATTTTGCAAATAAATTACTCTTCCCTTCCCAAGTATATTATAAGTTCTTTAGGGTCAATAACCCTGTTATTTTACTTCTTTAAACAACTAAATTGCCCAAGGATTTTAACTCCACCATCGAAAAATACAGCTTTTTGATTGATTAAGTTTGTCAGCAGGCAATAGTAGAGTAAAAAAAATTCAATTATTCCTGAATTCTCTAAACTATAACTGACACCTAAAAAATCTATTATGTCAATAAATAATAAATTTCAGAACTGGCACAAAAACATTGACAATATTAGAAAGGTTTCATAGCGAGCATTTGGTATTTGGTAAAAGTGATCGTAATCACGAGTCTCTGAATTCATATTGGATGCGCTCGGAAGCTTGCTGGGAAATGCTCATCCTGACATTCATTTTATTATTTAAGGGGAGCTCTTAAAGGCCAAAAACTTGTGCAGTTCAATAATTAAACTCAAGGAAATGTTCTGTCTTGTTATTGCAGTAACTGGAAATTGAAGGCAATTTCATGGAAGTGAATATTAATAATAAGAGAGGAAATGAAAAGACAAGAACTCACATGGTTCCTTCCAACGGGTTTCCAAAAATGTTTGGAGATTGGGTTGGTCATGTCCTACTGGCTTGTATCTTTATTTTTGTTATTTTGTCATTAGTAAGGGTAGATGGCTATAGATGCATGATGGGGAGTCGGGAGAAGAAAATCTTTGTCTTCTGGCCTGGTTTAAACAAGTCCTTACCTCATGAACTTTTCTTCTGAGAATGAGACCCTAATGATGAAGTCTTAAGCAAACCTACATTCCTTTGTTCCCACACAGAAGCTCTCAAATTGTAGCTCTGTGATTAATGGATGCTGTCATAAGTTATATGGAATTATATTTCTTTTTCAGATTTTACTTTTTCCGTCCATTTAATAGTCTGATTCATTTTAATGGCTCTAATGTATTCTGGCAAAATCCATTTAATTTTGCATTATCTATATTGAATGCCTCTAATAAAAGTATTAATCAAAAAAGCATGGGAGGCTATCCTGAAAGTGATAAATGAGGCTTAGTGTTTGTTTTATGAATCAGCCTCATTTTAATAATTTTGCAAATTTATAGGAGTTAGATAAGAAACCTGAGACAGTCGAATGCCCTTGAATAAAACCACACTATCCCAAATGCTTATGAGGAAAAACAGTACTGCTTTGTATTTTTGGTATATTCTATTTTTATTCATGGATGTAGAAAATGGATATTGAAAGTTTAGCATAGAATTTTCTTTCAAGCAACAGACATTATTTAAAAAAGATGGATAAATGTTAAATATATATACATTTTTAATGGAAGAAAATATTTTCCATTGGTCCAGATATGATCTTTATAAATATACATTTATTTTACTTTTTGTTTTTGTTTAAGTTGATCAAAGGATCTGAAGTTAATCAAATTTTTAAAATAACATCAAGTGCTTGTATAACACCTACTAATGAGCCTGTCACATTGTAAAATCTTTAAAGCTATTGAGGATTTACAGCCAAAATTTAAGTGCCTTTTTTCTGTTAAGATGGATAAAGGCCAAACTGATGCTTTCTTTTAATGCCTGCTACACCCATTAATATCCCTTAGCATTTATTTTTTAATGATGACTGTAAGGCCATTTGAAATATTCAATTCTGTGGATTATAGTTGATGACTATAGAAAAAAGTTGTTAGTTACTTAATGATTTTACATATGTTTATTTTAAAATAATTACACCTCTATATATTTTTCATCTATTGTTCATCTGTCTATCTATCTTTCTTTCTATCTGTCTATCTATCTATCTATCTATCTATCTATCTATCTATCTATCTATCTGTATATATTTGTGTATAATTCATCCATGTGTGTGTCTCTGTGTGTCACAGTGTCTGTGTTTGTATACAAACACACACACACACACACACACACACACACACACACACACACACATACAGCCTGTACATGTAGATGTCAGAGGACAACATGATAGAACCTTTTCTTAAATTTTATGGGTCCCAGGAGTTCAACTCAAGTTGTAAGTCTTGGAGGCCAGGACCTTTAACCATTTACATATCTCACTATTTTTAATAGTTATATTCCTTGGTGGACATTCTGATTGAGAATAACTTTAATGATCAGTAATATTTTCTTAAATATGTACAGAGTATACATGCTGTTTGTCTGAGTGCTAACAAGTCCCTAATAAACTGACTTTACCATCAATCAACCTTAAAAGGTCTTCCTTGGCAATGCTGGAGTGCATTTGTTTTAGCCAGCATTTTATGTTGGCACTAAAACACTTTGTAATTAACACCTATTTGGATGACTGAGAGAGTTTGGCTAGCTGTTTGTGGCACTGTGACTGTGCTTTCCAGCACTTTTAATCCCATCACTTGGGAGGTGGGGACAGGCTGATTTCTGTGAGTTTAAGTTCAGCCTGGTTACATCATTTGTTCCCCGTCTACATAGTGGGTTCCAGGATACCTTGGCAAAAGAGCAAACAAACAAACAAACAAACAAACTAAACTAAATAAACCAGCAAAGGGAAACAAACAAAAGTAGATGGCTGTTCAGAGGATTTATTTGTTTTCTGCCTATAGGTAACTCACTCCTTGCAGTGAAACTGTTTCTTTACTTTTTTAAAAATTATTTTATTGATTTATATTTCATGTGCTGTCCCCTTTCCTTGTTCCCCCTTCCCTGAGTTCTTCACCCCATATACCTATCCCTTTGCTTCTGAAGGGGCGCTCCCTTACCCACCCCTGCCTCACCCTCACCAGCACCCCCCCTCCTTCCCTGAGGCATCACCTTTCTACAGAAGTGTAGGCATCCTCTCCCACTTGAGGCCAGACAAGGCAGTCCTCTGATAAATATGTGTCTGAGGCCATAAACCAGCCCATATGTGCTCTTTGGTTGGTGGCTTGGTCTCTGGGAGTTTTATAACAAAAGAAAAGTCCTCACAAACTAGGAAATTCAAATGTAAATGAACACAGTGTCTCCAGATTTGCACTGACTCACTTCCTAAATTGCTATAGAGAGTTCTATGGGATAACAGCAAACATAATTGTTTAAAATCTCAGGAGAGCACTCCCAGATGCATTATTTGCATTAGCCAAAAGACATTTCACAAACTTTACTTCCCCAATGAGATAAAGCACAAGCACACATAAGTCACTGATAAACCTCTCTCAGCCCTCCCCAACACTCCTGGGTCTTCAAGCTTCAGTTATATTAAAATATGATGAAATTATGTACAATTGTGTACTGAAGCATGCCATGGTAGCTGATGTTCATTTACAATTACCATGGGTCAGTTAAAAAATCAAATAATAATAAAAAGGAATGTACTTCTTCTTGATTCCTTTATTTTTCCATTTTTTTACCTTTATTGACAATAGATCCTTTTCCTTTTACAATATACCCTGCCTATACATTTTCTTCCTTCTGCTCTTCCTAGTTTCTTCCCATGTCCTCTCTGCTCCAAATCAACTCCTTTTCTTTCTGTCATTAAAACACAAACAAACAAAAAAACAAGACTAAACAAAAAACAAAACAGTATTTTAAGAAGCAAACAACCAAACATGACAAATTAAAATTTAAGATGAAGCAAAAACTATCATCTCAATGTTGGACATGGCAACTGAACAGGAGGAAATTAATGTCAAAAGCAGGTGCAAGAGTACCTTAAAAAATACTAAGGTAATCACTATCATATATACACAGAGGTCCTGGTGCAGACCCATAGAGGCCCTGTGATTGCTGCTTCAGTGGTTATGAGCTCATATGCACCTTGCTTAGTTATTTCAGAGGGCCTTATTCTTCTACTATCCTCTGCCTCTTACAATTTTCCACCTCCTCTTGCACAGGATTCCCTGAGCTCTGAAGAGAAGGACTTCTCTTAATTAATTAATTAATTAAATGGAGACCTCCCATTTAAACTCTCTCCACATAATGTCTGGATGTGGATCTCTACATTTGTTCCCATCTGCTCCCTGAGAAGGCTTCTCTGATGATGACTGACCTATGAATCTAGCAGAATATCATTAGGAAGATAGGTAGATAGATAGATAGATAGATAGATAGATAGATAGATAGATAGATAGATAGATAGAGATTTGAATAGTTATGCATATATATAGATATGCACACACACACACACGTGTGTGTGTGTGTGTGTGTGTGTGTGTGTATGTGTGTGTGTGTGTGTGTGTGTGTGTGTGTGTGTGTGTGTGTGTTTGGTTTTACCCCAGGCCTCTAGGCTATCTAGTCTTTGGGTTTTGCTTACAAAAGAAGTGTCAAGTATGTCTTCTTTCTCATGATGTGGGCCAAAAGAAAAATAAGATTTTGGTTCAATACTTATACAAGGTCTCTGCCCACATTTCCCTGAGCATATTTTGCAGAAAATACATATTGAAGATCAAAGCTTTTGTGGCTGGTTGGTACCTGCATTTCTCTGTCAGTAGTTGACACCAAAGAGACATGGGAAAAAAGATCCATGTGTTCACCAGCTCAACTTCTCCATGTTTAATGAGTTGGATAGGTGTTGTCCTTGATAGTGTGGCCCCACTGTCAGTTTGTGGACAGCAACCTTTTGGCTTTGTCACAGCTTTACTTGTTTAGGGATTACCATGGGACCACCTTGATCAACAACTCAATTGAATGTAACCCAGTCCTGCCGCTGGAAACCTCACCTGGCAACAAGAGATGACCATTTGAGATTCTATTCCATATCCCCCATTACTAGGAGACACCATTAGGGTCACCTACAAATGTTCAAATAAGTTTCTACACAGCCCCCAAGTGCCCCCACCAGTTCCAACTCTCTCTCTCTCCACATTCTCTCCATCACTCAGTTTACTCCACTTGATCCCCCAACTCCAGTCCTACCTGTTCTCACTCTGCCAAGGAAATCTATCCTATTTCCTATTTCCAGGGAGATTCATGTGTCCCCCAGATCCCTTCTGTTTATCTAACCTTTCTGAGTCTATGGATCATACCTTGGTTATCATTTACTTGATGGTTAATATCTATTTATAACTGAATATATACCATATATGACTTTCTGGGTCTGGCTTACCTCCCTCAGGATGATATTTTTCTAGTTTCATCTAGTTCTAGTTTCCAGCTTCTGGCTATAATTATCAACTTTGCAATTAATATGGTTGTGCAACTAACCTTGTGTTAGGGATGGCATATGGTTTGGGTGTATGCCCAAGAGTGGTATAGCTCTGTCTTAAGGTAGATCAATTCCCAATTTCTGAAAAACTACCATCTTGTTTTCCATAGTGGCGGTACAAGTCTTCACTACCCAAAAAAATAAAAAATTAAAAATAGAGGAGTATTCTCCTTGCTCTGCATCCTAGTCAGCATGAGCTGTCATTTGTGCTTTTGATCTAAATCATTCTGGCAGATGAAGGATGGAATCTCAAAGTAGTTTAGATTTGCATTTTTCTAGTGGCTAGGCATGTTGAACATTCCTTAGTGTTTCTAAGCTATTTGATATTTCTCTATTGAGAATTCTATGTTTAGATCTTTACCCCATTTTAAATTGGCTTGTTTGGTTTACTGATACCTAATTTCTTGAGTTCTTTACTCTGGATATTAGATTTAAATGTCTATTGGATTTGAAGTTGTTAAAAGTCTTCCCCACTCTGTAGGCTGATGTTTTGGCCTATTGATGGTGTCCTTTGTTTTACAGGCCTTTTTATGTTCTTGAGGTATCATTTATTAATCTTAGTGCCTGAGCTGTTGGTATTTTGTTCAGGATGTGATCTTTGGTTTCAATGATGTCTTAGTGAGGGTTTTACTGTGAACAGACACCATGACCAAGACAACTCTTATAAAGGACAACATTTAATTGAGGCAGGCTTACAGGTTCAGAGGTTCAGTCTATCATCATGGCAGTGCCCAGGCAGATATGGGGCTGGAGGAGCTGAGAGTTCTTCATCTTCTGAAGACTACTAGGAGAAGGCTGGCTACCAGGCAGCATGGACTGGATCTTAAAGCCCCAGCTCATAGTGACACACCTACCCCAACAAGGTCACACCTCCTAATAGTACTACTCCCGGAGCCAAGCATATTCAAACTATTACAAATGAGTTCAAGGCTGTTCTACATTTTCTCTTCTATCAGGTTCAGTTTATCTGGTTTTATGTTGAAGTTTTTAATGCATTTTGACTTGAGTTTTTTGAAATGAGATGGCTATGGATCTCTTTGTGTTCTTCTACATGCAGACATCCAGTTAGACCAGCATCATTTGTTGAAAATACCTTTTTTTCCAGTGAGCATTTATTTCTGATTTCTTTTTTAATTTTTTTTATTGGTCATTTTATTTATTTACATTTCAAATGTTATCTCCCTTATAGGTTTCCCTCCACAAACTCCCTATCCTACCCCTCCCTCTGGCTTCTATGGGGGTGTTCTCCCACCCATCCACCCACTCTTGCCTTACCACCCTAGCATTCACCTATGCTAGGGCATCAAGCCTTCACAGGACCAAGGGCCTCCCCTCTCATTGATGCCAGATAAGGCCATCCTCTGCTACATATGCAGCTGTAGCTATGGGTCCCTGCATGTGTTTTCTTTGGTTGGTGGTTTAGTCCCTGGGATTCCTTGGTGGTGGTGGTGGTGGGGGGGGGGGTTCTGGTTGGTTGATATTGTTGTTCTTCCTATGAGGTTGCAAACTCTTTCCACTCCTTCAGCCCTTCTCTTAATTCCTCCACTGGGGTCCCTGTGCTCAGTCCAATGGTTGGCTTCAAGCATCTGTATCTGAATCTGCATCTGCATCTGCATCAGTAAGGCTCTGATAGAGCCTCTCAGGGGAGAGCTATACCAGGCTCCTGCCAGCAAGCACTTCTTTTCATCAGCAATAGTGACTGTGTTTGGTGGCATATGGATGAATCCCCAGATGGGGTGGTCTCTGGATGACCTTTTGTTCTAAAGGTGTGTAGATTTACATCTGTGTCCTCAATTCGATTCTAATGATCAATATGTCTGCTTTTATGTCAATCCCATATGGCTTTTATTACTATAGAGATATAGTATAACTTGAAATCAGAGATGATGAGGCCTACAGCACTTCTATTTTAAGTTCAGAATTGCTTCAGATATCCTGGCTTTTGTTTGTTTGTTTGTTTTGTTTTCATAGGACATTGAGAAGTGGCCTTTCAAGGTCAGTAAAGAAGTTAGTTGGCATTTTAATGGCGATTGCATTTAATTAGTAGATTGCTTTTGTTAAGATGGCCATAATTATTATACTAATAAATATGACCCAGGAACATTAGGGATCTTTTAATCTTCTGGCGTCTTCCTCAATTTCATTCTTCAGAAAGTTTATCACACAAGTACTTCACATCCTTGATTACAGTAACACAAAAATACTTTGTATTATTTGAAGTTATTATGAAATGTGTTGTTTCCTTAATTTCTTTTTCACTCTGTTTGCCATTTTATATAATAGGGTTACTGATTTTTGTGAGTTAATCTTCTATCTAGCTTCTCTGCTGAAGGTGTATATTATCTATATGTTCTATCATATCAACTGCAAATATTGAATGGGTAGAGAGAAAATAGACAAATTTATCTTGTTTCTGATTTAAGTGGAATTGCTTTGAGTTTTTCTCCACTTAATTTGATTTTGGCTATAGTCTTGCTATGAACTGTCTTTATTTTGTGTAGGCATGTCCAGAAGAACATAAGGAGAGGAGACCAGAGCAGAAGGAAGAGCAAGATCTACAGACAACTTATCTGGCTGGCTTGCCACCAGTGGTCTCTGTGTTAGAGGGGAGTGCCTGCTGGAGGTGGCTGCAGGGATAGAGCAGCAAACAGGAAGAGGTGGTTTAGAGGGGGAGGTCTGTGGGACCCAGAGGAAATGTAGACAGAGAGGGAAGGAAGGCTGCAGCAGGTATTCTGTTGCAGAGCTGGCATTGAAACCAAAGTATTGGATCTGGTGATCAGAAGGAAAAGAGAGACCTGGTAGACAGCCTACCTGGCTTTCTAGCAGGTGTGGCCTATGGGTTCACAGCTGATACCCGCTGTCCTTGGAGGATGAGCTAAAGAAAGGAGTGGGTGGAGGGAGCTTAAAAAGGTAAATTCTGAGGTATCCATAGAAGGTCGAACCTGCTATCAAGAAAGGCTGCCAAGGTAAATCTGCTTACAAATGAGGCTGAGGGGCTGGGTTTCGAGAGAAGTAGAGTGGTGAGGGTTTTCAGTTAGTTTACCTGTTTCCTTGGCCCTAGTCAGCTGGTATAACCCCAAGTGAATGACTCCTGGTATTAGAGGCTGTGAATACTGGGATGAGTTATGAGATAAGGAAGGTTAGAGAAGATCTTTGTGATCCACTTGGCATGAGATCTGAGAGGAAAGGGAGACCACATCAGGTTTTCTGCTGCAGAGCAGGGAATCGACCTAGGAGATTGAATCTGGGAGAGAAGAAGTGTGGATCTGCTGTCGGCTTACTGGTTGCCCTGACTGGAGAAGCCCCTGGATTATGAGAACATGTTTGCTAGCTTTAGAGGGCTGGGATGTCACCAAAAAAAAAAAATTCTGCAGAATCCACAGAAGATCTGAGAAGAACCAGATAGACAGGGAAAGCTGCTATAGCTGTCCTACCACAGAGATGGGGATGAGACTGGTTTGTTGGTTCAGAGGGACAGAGGGAGAAGAACGGACCTACCTGTAGTCTATCTGGATTTCTTGTGGATGAGGCCTGTGGACTGGGGGCTGGGATAAAACAAGTTGTGCTTCATTGATGGAAATGAATCTAAGGTCATTAGGGATGCATTTGAAAATGTTCCTAGTGAAACTGCTCAAATATGTTGGCAAAACATTTTGTTTGTTTTAAAACAAAGATCTACTTTATTTACTTGTTCATTTGTTTTATTTATTTATATGATACAACTCTTTCTTTATAAGTCTTAACACCTTTGCTGAAATGTTTTTACTACCTTTTTTTCCAGGATTTTTCCATTTGCTTAACCCAAGTGGTGTCCAAATAAGTGCACAATTTTTATAGAAAGTTCTCTCGCATACTGAAACATATGTGCTCAGTTGCATACAGTAAAAGTGATAAAAGTCTTGAGAAAATTATCCCTCATATACATTATTTTCCTTCAATAAGCACTTCTACTTTAGGGACAGTTTTGTTCCCTTCATATTTTTGCTTTATTTAAAAAAAAAGGCTTGGCTAATCTTCCCTAGATCCATAAATATCTCAGTGCAAGTCATTTACATAGATAATTACTCATTCCCTAAGGGAAGAAAACATTAGATCTAAGCCTTTCACACATTAAAGAATGATTTTGCTTTGATTGGCTCAGTTGATGGTCAGTTAATTTAGTGAACTACTAAATGAACTGTTTATTTTAGGTAATAAAGTCCTCAAATGCAACAGCTATGTTTGTATTCCCTAAGATTATATTCCCAGCCTAACTCACCACTTATTTTTGACCTTTGGGCAAACCTGCCTGCTCAACAAACTCCAATTGAAATGTCAAATACTATGTTAAAAAGAAAGAAGGAAAGAAAGAAAGAAAGAAAGAAAGAAAGAAAGAAAGAAAGAAAGAAAGAAAGAAAGAGAGAGAGAAAGAAAGAAAGAAAGAGAAAGAAAAGAAAAGAAAAGAAAAGAAAAGAAAAGAAAAGAAAAGAAAAGAAAAGAAAGGAAAGAAAATGTCAATCAAATTTTCCATCTGTGTTAAGCGAACTGTGTTCAAGTTTAGACAAAGTGGTCAAAGTCTCTTCTTAGCCTGAGGCTTTGACATTCTCATTTATGTGTCTGATAGAATCACACATATAAGTTATGATTATGTGGTAGAATCTGTGCCACATTTTTGGGGCAGCAGAGACTCTGGCCTCAGTGAACCACAGGGTTCATTCATCTAAAGCAAAATATTTTACTCAAATTCAGGGCACGACCTTGGAAGCTTCTGTTGACAACCTAAAATTGTTTTAAGGGAATTGGAGTTGTAATTCTTTCTGTAAGATACATTTATTTCTATACTATAGATATCAAAGCTATCACACAACCACCAGCTTCCCTTCATGTTTATTTCTAAATATTGGTAAGCAATGTAAAGGTTATTAAAATAAAGTGAAGCATATGAACATGAGGACCTGGGTTCAGATCCCCACATCACTGTAAAGCAGAGGATGCCCTTGTGGGACATCAATGAGAGGAGAGGCCATTGGTCTTATGAAGGGCCCCAGTGTAGAGGAATGCCAGGTCAGGGAAGCAAGAGTGGATGGGTTAGTGAGCAGTGGAAGGAGGGGTGAGATAGGGAGGTTTTCAGAGGGGAAATGGGGAATGGGGAAAAGATTTGAAATGTAAATAAAGAAGATATCTAATAAAAAAAGAGAGAGAGAAATATCTAAGTTTGATCCCCTTAGTCTACATAGTGGAAGGACACAACTGATTGCTACATATTGTCTTTGAGCCCTACATACATTTTTTTGGTATGCCTGTTGTAGCATGGGTGTGCTCGTGTAAATATATATATATATATATATATGCATGAATTGTGTGTGCCTGTAAAGTCACAGAGAAAATATTGAAGAAGACAATTTGACATATTCTTCTGAACTCCAAGACTATAGCACACATGATGGATAACTTTTTGGGTAAAGTGATCCCCTTCAGTGTTCTCCATTCTCTTGGTTTCTAGGAATAACTCAATCAGACAACTGTCTCTTAATTTGTATCAGTAACATGTACACAACTCCCTAAGATGTCGTTAGAAATTACTGCCTTATCTCTATGCCTTGTTTTATGAGCTTTGCCACTGTAAATATGTTAACAGCAAATGTTTGCTAGAGTTGCAGAAAAGTTCATCTGACCTACTACTGGGAATTCTTGAAGTGCTTGAAATTCATTTGTTGTTGCTTTTCAATGGATAAGTTCCTTGTTTTCACAACTTTTAATGAGGACTCCTTGGCTTAGACTTATCACACACACACACACACACACACACACACACACACACACACACACACTTAGTTTAAAGGTTACTTATGAATCTTAAATTGTCAGATGAACACTATTCATTCTGTAAGAACTTTGGATTCAAGATTGCAGCCAAATTTATTTGAGAACTATTAAAATTCCTTGATATTATCCTTGCTGAATGAAGATATAATACTAGGTTAGGCAGCATTCTGCCAGCATTTCATGGATGTATATGAATGACCCAAAGAGATGAAGGTTTGGAATAGATTTATTAAAAATCATTTTAATTTCAACCATTTTAATTATATGGTTCTATTGCAGGGCAGATAGCAGTGATCCATGTTGGGTGAGAAACCTATTTATAATGCATATGACACAGCAGGTTTCAATAGAGTTACATATTCATATTTTTCTCCTATCCTAATAACAGAGACTGGGATTGTCCATAATTAGGCTAATTGAACAGTGAGTTTGTGCTATATAATTCAATTAGAGCACAAAACAAGCAGAGAATACCAACTGCTAGCATTTGTTTTCCTCTAGAATTTGTTGATCTGGAACTTAATTATAATTCCACATTGATTATATTGAGTGTTTGAAATTACTTTAGAAAATAAAGGGGTTTTCTTCTCAGGCAAACTGGAAATCCAACATGGAAGAAACTAACAATTGTTTTAGAAACAAACACAGTAGGAGCTTAAACTCCCCAACCTGACTATGTATGCACATTCATTTTGTGACTAGCTACACAGACTCTAGAGTCAGTGAGCCTGAAGTCAAACACCATCTGGTGGTTCTGTTTACTCTTCTAAATAACTCAACTCCTCCTAATTTCAGATTCCCATATTTAAAATATAAAAACAGTGCCCTTCTCCATTAAGGCTTGCTTAGAAAATAAAAGAATATATGCTAATTATTACACAAGGCATATACTCATACACACATTATATATTCAAAATCTTTGATCTACTTGCAATCTACTTCTCTATTGTCTTCTATATGCATATCATTTAGCTATCTAGATATCATCCATATCAATTTATTATCCATTTATCACTATCTATAACATCTACATGTGTATTTATCATGTAGCTATCATTATCTATCACTGTCTATCTATATACTCATCATATATTATCTATCATTTATTTAACTAACTGTGGATGATAATCTAGGTAATTATCATCAATCTATCAACCATCCATTAACACCTCTCATCTGTCTCTCATCTATCACTTTATTATGTATCTTTAGCATATCTATATACCATCTACTTGTATATCTTTCATAACACATACATACATATATAATGTTTCTACCAGTCTTACCATGTATTATACAGAACACAATATCTCTATACATATCTGTTGTCTGTCTATCTATCTATCTATCTATCTATCTATCTATCTATCTATCTATCATCCATCTATTTATCTACTTATCTATCAATCTATCATCTACTCAACAATCTGTTCACATATCCCTTAACCTTTGTCTTTAACACCTCATCATTTGTGGTCTTGGATGACTGAAGTGTTTTTATGAAACAGATGATTGTTTGGGCACTGTAATTACCTCTAATGTAATTTTAAATATTTTCTTATATTTAAGAAATATTTAAAATAGGTTTTGTAAATTTTTTACAAGTAGGAACAGCTTACAGCTGTAAATTTATATATTTTAATGTAATACATTTAATCATCTAACCCATTACAAATGGGTTAGTTATGAAGCCTTATTCCACTCAATAATAGAATTTTTAGTACTCACAAGGACTTCTCTGTTTTTAGACCTTATTTAAAGAAGTACTGCATTAGGAAACTTCTAATAATTAAGTAACTTTAGTCATCATTGATTAAGTGAACACTAGAAACAGATAGCATGTCTGACCACAGTGGTATATACCTATAATCTCATTCAGAAGCTGAGATGGAAGGATTGTGAATTTGAGAAAACTCTGGGCTACACTGAAAGACTCTAATTAAAATAAAAAATATGCTATGCCCAGCTACCAACAGATTCTTTCCATGTTGTAAGTTCTAAAAGAGAATAGATTGATTGTAGGACATATTTTAGAAACAAATGGCCCCTTTTATGTTTAAGTTCATCTGTGAGATGTCTGTCTGCCCTTTTCGTTCTCTGTGCAGTAACATGGCCCTGGCAAGAACAAGTACCTTTCAAAATATAAGAAAAGGAGGCCAAGAAGAAAGAAGGACATCCATTTTCTAGGAAACATTTTCAAATACTAAACACAATATAAGAAATATTGGGAAATATTTCCTGAATATAATACTAGGATTCCAGAAACTAAAATTGAATTTGATGGCCTTGAAGATCAAGCATTTGAAGTGAATTTGTTAAATTGCAAAATGATGCAACTGCATTTAGAGTCTTCAAACAAACTGCTGAGAATTTTCAATTTAAGCATAAGCCCACTAAGTTCTATGGCATAGAAGTTACCCAGGACAAAACATCCATTGTGTTAAATAATGGCATACCATGACTGAAGGTTCCATTGATTCCAGTACTGTGGGTGGTTATTTATTTTATAAGCACAGTGTTGCTTTAACCACTCTGAAACAACTAGGTACAAAGGACCTCCCACACTACCCACTAACATGTTCAGGAAATCGTGAATATGACGGAAGTCATGACCTGATAAGTCAAATGGCTTAAAAGTTGTGGTCAATACACTAATTCCCTATAGCAAAGGGACAGAAAGAAAAGTCTCATCTTCTCTACAGCGACACTGTTAGAAACAGAAACAATTTATAACATGCTGGCTTGAAGCTGAACAATGTAGAGACCTTTAAACTGGACGTAGTATGTGTGGGAGTGTTGTTGGTCACGAGACAAGTGATGAAGTCAAGTGAGCTGAGCTGTTACATGTGACCCATAAATTCAGGAATCTGTCCTTAATTTAGACTTTTATTAGAGGTAAATAAAACCTTAATAATAGTAGAGGATAGATGGAAAGATGGAGAAGGAAGGAGGATTGAATCAATTTTTCTCCTCTGGAATATAAATATGATTTCATTTAAAGAATTATGCTAAGTTAGGAAGAGTCACAACAAAACTGTAGTTAGTAAGTTATGATACATTTTATCATTATGGAGACTGTACTAATTTTTTATTGAAAAAGATCAAGATAACTTCCATGTATTAGTATACAGGTTTTTTTTTTTTTTTAAACAGGCTAAGCAAATACCTGCCACCACAAGTCCCAGATTTTTACCCATGCAAGTGTATGTAAAATAGTTCTGCAAAGATTTTTAAGTCAATGAGATCCTTTCCATTTTGCATATACCACTAAACTTTACCCAACTAATCAGATACAGCGTTGTAGTCAGGAGACCCCAGGTCACTAGTAGGAGAACACTCTACAGCAGACTCCAGGCACTGCTGCAAATACGTAACTTAGAGACAAGTCTCTTGTCAGGAACTCTTCAACTTCCCTTGTCTATTTTTTTGTTGTCCTCGCCAAGCCAGCCTTAATACTGTCTTATCTTGGAAAAACTGTCATGCAATTCTATGCCTTTGCTAGGATTGCTATTGCTGTGATGAAACACTATAGCAAAAAGTAACTTGATAGGGAAAGGGTTTATTGGGGTTATATATCCTGAGTCATAGTCCAATGAGAAAGCCAAGGCAGGAACTCAAATCTAGAGAGGACCTAGAGGCAGGAGCTGATTCAGAGACTGTGGACAAGTGCCTGCTGTCTTATAGAACCTAGAATCACTAGCCCAAGTATGTGATACACCTGTGATTCAGATCTTGGTGTGGGAGATACAAGTTTCTGACTTTGATCTTGGCATGGAGATCTTGAGGCAGAGTGGCCATGAAAAGCTTAGGCCCAGGCAAGGTAGTACAGACCTTTGTTCTCAGGAGACTGAGGCAAGGAAATCTCTGATTTCAAGGTCAGCCTAGGACAAAACAAATCCCAGAGACAGGCATAGTGGTACATACCTTTAATATGGGCCACACCTTCTGCTGGAGGCCTGCATAAAGACATTGGAAGAAGGAGATGAATTCTTCTTTAGTTGCTTGCAATTGCTTGCCAGCATATCTGTTAAAATCTACTTCTACAGAAGACCAGCTGAAACAACTTGCCTCATGGAATTGATCAAGTACTCGATTCTTGGACTTCCCATCCAAAGCTGCCTATTGTTGGGTTAGTTGGACAATAAACTGTAAGTCATCACAATAAATTCCCTCAATGTAGAAAGACATTCCATAAGTTCTGTGAATCTAGAGAAGCCTGAGTAATATACTATGAATAGGAGAATGAGCAAAGATAAAATGGACTGCTAAATGAGAAGAGGGTTTTAATGGAGATCAGAAAACAGGCATTATGTCATCTAGCAAAGTTCCTTTCCCAACTCCACAGCTACATATTGAATAGGCAAATAAGTACAAACTGCTTGATTTTGTGTTTAGTTTGTCTTAGGCAATTCTTAGACTGGACAGTATAAGGTGCTAAATTCATGTTCAGCTTTGTCTTAGTTGGGGTTTTACTGCTGTGAACAGATGCAATGACCAAGGCAACTCTTATAAGGACAGCATTTAATTGGGGCTAGCTTACAGATTCAGAGGTTGAGTCCATTAATATCAAGGCAGGAACGTGGCAGCATTTCTGGCAGGCATGGTGCAGGAGGAGCTGAGAGTTCTACATCTTCATCTGAAGACTACTAGCAGAACACTGACTTCCAGGCAGCTAGGACAAGAGTATTAAAGCCCACACTCACACGGCCACACCTACTCCAACAAAGCCACACCTCCCAACAGTGCCACTCACTGGTCCAAGCACATACCAATCATCACAAGCTTCCAATGACTTTCTTGTTTATTAACACAGTTCTTTTAGTTGTTCCTCTACATGATATAATTTTCCTTTTTAAAAGATTTTTGAAATTATTTGTGTTTATGCATGTGTGGTTGTATCTGTATTTATTGTGTTCATGTAAATGTCTGTGTCCATGTGAATGTGTAGAGAGACCAGAAGAGGAGAGTGGATGAATAGGTAGGTGTTTGTGATTTGAATGAAGGAGAAGCTGGGAGGTGAATCCTATCCCCATGACTGAGATATAAGCAGAGTTTTAACTGCTGATCCATTTCTCCATCCCTGGTATATCTCATATTTCACTGTGTCATTCATTATCACCACCATAATTTCATAACTTAAGAAATCAAGAATTATCAATATGAATTTTATTCATCATATAGATTATAACCTGCTTTGGAGATCTGAATTTTCTTGGAAGCAAATATATAACTTTACAAGTAATAACTACTTGTCAATGCTTAAAATTTTTTGCTACTGTAGAAGTTCATTTTTCTTGCTCATATTGAAATATAAGCTACATGGAAAGGGGATATTGTTGTCATAGACAGTGGAGTGAAAAATTGCTCTTGAGTTTGCTTCTTGCCAGAGAAAGGGGAAATATGTGCAGGCTTTGGGCAAACACATTCTCACTGTGCGGTTGTGATTTTGAAGCTGACAACAGAATGCATTTTAGGACCAAATCGTCAGGGCAGCAACGATGATTATAAGGAAGGAAAGAAATGACTGTTCATCTTGTAGAGTCTGTATTAAAAACAAGTCCCCTGTGAATTTTAAAAGAAAACTCTTTCATGTTCCTCGTTCTTTTAAGTGTACACAGTTGACTTTCTTCACCAACAACTGCCATATAAGCCTGATCATTAGCACAAAGGACTACACTCTGGTTCTAAACAACTTCAGCTCAGGGGCACCTTCATCTTCTCCTTGTTCCTATTTTCTAATCATCCATATGTTGACAGAGTTTTATAAATATAATGATTTTATTCATAACAAACACGTATACCCCGCATTATAAAAGTTATGCAGAAAGTGGCAAAATTGCTTTCTTTCACTTTCTACCACATCCATTGACCTCTGTTCATTTGCTGCTTTGATAAATATTTTATAGAGTGCCTGCATATTGTTCTTCAACATCCTTCCACAGAGGCAATAAACATACAATGAATGCTTAGCTGTGTCATGGAGCAACTATACATTAATGAGACATTCAAAGATATGAATTTTCACATTTAAAAGAAACATACCATTTACAATGAATATGTGTTTTACTTTAAAATAAATTTGCAATTTTTATGAAAATGGTAGAGAAATATGTTGAACCTAGATCTGTGTTCAGAACTCAATACAACCTTCTCCAAATAGTAGCTTTTCCACTGATGAAAAATTTATACTATTTATTCAGGTGAACGTTAAAGACAGTCAGTGTGGACTGAAGGTAATGGGGGTTATTGTTATTACTCATGTTTGTCGACATCTGTAGTTCCGGTAAATTAAATGTATGTGGTACCTACTTAGAAGAAGGAACCTGACCTGTAAGTCTTGCAATATTTATATATTGACATAGTTGATTTTTATGGCTTTAATAGAAAATATCCCTTTTGGGCTCAAGGTTTGAAAACTTGGTGCTCACCTGCTGGCACTCTATTTAGATAACTTAGACATTTGAAGAGGCAGGGCCAAGCTGGAATAAGTAGGAAGCTGGGAATGGATCCCTAGTGATACTTAGTAACATTGTGTCCTTGGTTCTTTTTTATTTTTTTTTACATTTTTTTACATTTTTATTAGATATTTTCTTTATATACATTTCAAATTTCAAATGCTATCCTGAAAGTTCCCTATACCCTCCCCCCGCCCTGTTCCCCTACCCACCCACTCCCACTTCTTGGCCCTGGCATTCCACTGTACTGGGGCATATAAAGTCAGGCCTATTAGAATTACACCAGATTTCTCACCAGAGACTATGAAAGCCAGAAGATTCTGTCCTTGATTCTTTTGGTTGTCGTTTCCTTTTGTCCTGCTTCCTAGAAGCCATGAGATTAGAAAAACAACAAACAAACAAACAAACAAACACCTCTGCCATAGGTCCCAGCCACTATATTGTCCTGCAGAAGAGTGTGGTGACACTCAACAGTGGACTGAATCCCATGAAAATGTGAGACAAAAAGAAAGCATCCTCCTGAGGGTTGTTCACATCAGGCATATTGCTTTTCACATCAACATAAAATTAACTGATATATTTCCTTTAAACTGTTTTAAATAAGGGATGGTGTAGTAGTTAGGGGCATTTCTGGGCCCTGAGATCTGATGAGGATCTGAGATCTGATCCCCGTTACCACATGAAAAGCCGAGTAACATTGTGGGCTCCTGTAACCCCAGTGTTGACAGGTAGAGACAAAAAGACCATGGTCTTGTTGGCCACCCAGACAAACTGAAAACTGGTTAACTCATATTGGTGAGAGACCCTGCCTCAGTGGAGCTAGGCAGAATGTGATACAGGAAGATCCCTGTTTCATCTGGATTCTACATGTGTGCCTGGGAAGGCCCATTTCTTAACACATGTAAGCACACAGGCACATTTTTAATTGTTTCTTGATATTAATAAAAGATGTCATACATGCAGTTATGATTTTATTCTAAACCTACTACTTACTCGTATCTGGGGGTCTTCATTTTCAATAATTTATATGTTGCTTTGCAAGGAGAATGATTTCTCTGGAAAACTGAGTTCAGCAATGTGACATTTTAGATTTATTATGGTAATATGTTAGTTTCAGCTGTGGTTTGGTGCTTTGTCTAGCTGCCCCTGGGCCAGACATTTAATCGAGGTCTGTTTAACCTAATAAATACCTGGCAAATGCCTTCTGAATTGGTTTGAGACCTACAGACACCCCTAAGAGGAAAGAGCATGGCAACAGAGCTAATGGTGTTTTAGGAAGCTTCTCCTCTCTTCTGGAAGACAATTTGCCCTTTCTCACCGAATAACAAATGAAAATATTCATTATCAGTTGCTGGTAAAAGCTAAAGCCATGGGCCAAATGCAACTGCTCCCCTTGACTTTATGTGGCCTTTGAGAAGATAGTGGTTTCTTCAACCTTAAGTAGTTAAAGAACATTGGGAGGTGACATTTCTCAATTTGTGAAACATTAAATGAAATCCCAACCACAACTTAGGTGTTGTAAAACCTTCCTCGCCTCCTGCACATCAGATCTTTGGCTCTGTCTCACACTACTGTAGCAAAGGTGACTATCTCCAAGAGGGAACTCATAGTCCATGAAGACTGAAGTCCTATTTTTTTACACCATTGTATCTGTGCAGCTTACCTCTGGAGAGGTAACAGATAACAGGATCTACCCACCCCATGAAGTCCACGTTCTCGTAGAAGACCAACCCAAGAACCTGCTGCGTTTTCTTGGATGATGATACGTGCTACATTAAAAAAAATGTAATGGGACGATGCAGAAAAAACGCCTAAGCCGAGGGTTAAAGCAAAGTCACAGAGATGTTTATAGAACTACCTATAGAAGCCAAGAAAAGAGGAAAGAGGAGCAGTCAGTAAGTGCAGAATAAAAGGTACTGACACTGCAGAGACTAAGTAATCCTGAATCAGTGATTCTCAACCTTCCTGGTGCCGTGAGCCTTTAAAACAATTCATCATGCCATGGTGAGCCATAACCATTAAAAAAAATGTGTTGCTGCTTCATAGCAGGAATTTTGCTACTGTAATGAATCATAATGTAAATGTCTGTTATGTAAGATATCTGATGTGGGACCCTTGTGAAAGCGTTCCTTGTCCTACAAAAAGTTTGAAACCCAGAAGTGGAGAACCACTTTTTTGGAGGGAGTAAAGGGTCCTCAGATGTAGGAGAGTTGTAGGTGAAGATAAATTATAAAAGACAAAAAAAGAAAAAGAAAAAGAAATAAGGACATTCAGTGTATGTTCTGAGCCTTTCTCTCTTAAACATGCTGACTTGGTTGGCTTGAAGTGAATTTTCAAGTCCTGGCTACTTTACATCTCTCTGGGGGGATACACCCTATGGGGAGAACAACAAATATTTGATTTTAAGAACAGGACATGAAATGAGTTTCATCTTAATGTGAGTTCCAGGAAAAGATACTAGAGAATGTAGAGCACAATGGAAATGATCAGAGTTTGATTTTAAAACTTGTTCTTTGACTATCAACAGTAAAGAGCAAGATGCTAAAGAAGGATGCCTTCAGGAGTAGTCCAGGTAAGAGACATACAGAGAGAAAGCCAAAAGGACTCACAGAACTGAAAATGAGATTCAAGAAAATAGAAGACTCAATGAAACTGTATCACGTGGTTACAAAATCCTGGAATAGAAACCGGAAGTCTTATCTTGGACAAATTCAAGTACAGAAACACTGGAGGAGTTATTCTATCATTCAACCACATCCAAAACTGAACATGAACTGATGCCAGTCACCATATGGACCACTGGAAATTAATTTTAAAATACAGTAGAAGTTTGGGGATGGAGAGAAAACAATAGCTGAAAGATCTTGTTGTTTGTCAGGAGGACCTGAGTTTCCTTGCTAGAAGCCATCATGTGGCTCAGAATGTCAGGGAATTCTAGCTCCAGGGCGCACAATGCTTTTCTTTAGCTTTTACGGGCACAAGCACACACATAGATTCTAGTCTGTCTCTCTTTGTCTCTCTCTTTTCTCTGTCTTTCTGTCTGTCTCTCTTTGTGTGTCTGAATCTCTCTTGTTCTTTCTCTTTGACACATACACATCCCACACCCCCCACAAATCAATATTAATAACCAAAATAAAATCAGGGTAGCGGCTTTAACTTCATGTTAGGTAGTAGAGTGTTTGCCTCCCATACCTGATGCTCTAGGTGCCATCCTCAATAAGATAACATTAAATGAGTTAATAGCACAGATGAAATATTCTGCCTGGTGACTAGATAGCAGAGTGGTGTAGACTGAAGCTCAGCTGGAGGCCATGATGGACTATGGAGTTACTGCAGGTCATTTGATTGACGGATTCCTTGCCTCTCTTTTAATTTAAACATTTTTGGTTTGTTTTTAGTGTATGTGTGTGTGTGTGTGTGTGTGTGTGTGTGTGTGTGTGTGTGTGTGTGTATGTGTGTGTGTAAAACACCTAATGCTTTACAAAATATCATATGACATCTAAACAAAGATAATGCAGCTCTGGGAAGCCAGTCTGACAGGAGCAAGCCTGCTGCTAGCTGCTGCTCTCTTCCTTCAATCTCTGTGCAGAGCCATGTTTAAATTGGTGAGTCTGCACTCTGTTTCTTCTCACAAGAACCCAATGGGGTTATTTTATTGTTATTGAAGCTGGGCTGAGTGCTGCACTGACAAAGGAAGAGAGCGACCTCAACATCAGTGTCCAAAAAGTAACATAGCACTGGGCAAATCGAAATGGAAAGGCCCCTAACCAGCTTCCCCTCTTACTGCTGATGTGCCACACTTAAAGGCTGCTGGAGCAGTGAGGCCTGCAAGAACCTACAGTGCTGAGCATAAGTGATAATGAATATCATAGTATTTGCATTTATATAGCATGCTTACACTAGGAGCGTGACAGTAACCCGGCAAGGTGAGCTGATCAGACGCTGTTATCTGTGTTGGACAAAAATACTCCCCAGAGGCAAGAGCTTGTGCAAGGAACTGAATGAATGCAAATGCAAGAAGATGAAGCTAATGAGGCTCGGAAATAAGACCTAAAATGTAGATGTGCAGTGGGAAAGAAGTTGCAGGAAATGTCTGTCGTTTGGTTTGGATACTTCCTAATTCTTCCTAATTTATTTTTATTTTATATTTTAAATTAATCACCTTTCAGCGTTTACTTCTCATAGAAGCCTCAAGCTCAAATGTCTGGGAAGTTTATCAGGAGACAGGAATGACTGAAAGAGGTGTGGGCATGAGGGGTAGCTTCCTGTACTGCCTGCATCCTCGTGACTGACCATCCTATAGTTTTCATTGTCATCCAGGTGAAGGAAAGCTGCTTTGCAGAAATGCAACCACAGCATGCATGGATGCTAACATCCCTCAGTAGAAGAGCTGAAAAACCACGGTGGTGTGCTTTGTGGAACCTCTGCCTTTTAATATTTATGAGGAATCTCAAAAGTATATACAATTCCCAAAGGCTGAGAAAAATTCCTTCGGAGGCGGGGATGTGGCTCACAGGCTGCCAATTCTCAGAGGTCCTCATGGGAATCCAAAACTAACAGCCCCTCGTTTAGGAAAATATTGTGCTGGGTATGACGGCTCACACCCATCATGCCAAACACTGAAGCAAAGGAATTAGGGAGAGGTGGAGACAAACACTGGAGCACAGGAGTCAGGGAGAGGTAGAGAAGGAGAGGGAAGGGTGTGTGGCCAGTATTGGGGATGGGGGCTATAGAGAGGGAGGGGAAGGAGGGAGAAGTAGGGAAGAGGAGGGAGGAGTAGGGGGGGCAAAGAACGAAGAGCAAAAGAATAAAATGCAAGGAGAGGGAGTCTCACATATTAAAAGTCTTATAATCTGTTTCTAGAGATATGTTTCCCCAATTTCAGCAACTGCCTTTTGACAGGAAGTGGGGTGATCTCAAGGAAGACCCTTAGCATTTTCAGTTATACACAGAAGCCTTTCATCCCTCTGGTGCCAACTTTTAAATACAGTGCGTCCAAGGATAACCTGTAATACTAAAAGGTAGACACACACAGAAAGTGTGGACTCTTCCTATAAAGACACCATTACGGGAGGGAGCAGGTGACACTGCCACTCCCATGCCAGTAGCTTTTCCTGTCATTTTATGGGTCTATTAATTCAAGTGCCCACAGACCTGATGGCAGTAAAAGTAACTTTATACATAGTTTGGTGAAAAGGAGCATTAGACCTGATTTAGCCACTGAGTTCAATCTAATGCATTCTGAAGGCACTCGTTTTTCACCATTTCCACTGTGTGGGAAATTGGTGAAAGGCAAAAAGTATGACTTTTGAGTTATCATTAATAACTCTAAACTAGATGCACGTGTAAGATGGTCATGGAGCAGTTATCCTACTGAATCCTCTGAGCCAATCCTGTGTTAAGATATCAAGGTGTCAAGGCAGATTATTTTCTAATAAGTAAGATATGGACACAGAAAAACAGGATATAATTATCTCAACTCCATGGAGCTAATGGCTTGTAAGGCCTGTTAGAATCCTTAAATATCCAGGTGGAGTCTTTAGAAAAACAAAACCATAAACTATTGATTCAAAGCATGAAAACGCACACACACAGACACACAGAGACACACACAAACATACACACACACACACACACACACACACACACACATGAATTAGGTCAAGAAATGTCATTCTTTCTATTTCCTTTTCTTTCTGTCCATCTGGGTTATTTTTTTTGTTTGTTTGTTTACATTTTGTTTGTTGGTTTTAGTTTGTTGTTGTTGTTGTTATTGTTGTTTCTATCTTGAGGCACTCCAAATGTAAGGAAGGAGATGTCTTTAGAATGCCTGGTAGAAAAGGTAGCTCAGTCCACTGATGGTTGGGGTGGGGATACAATTTGATATTAAAAATGAAAATGTTGAAGTAATTTGAAAATGTTTGCAACATTTCTTTGCTGGGAGACAATTTATCTCACCAGTTATCCAAGAATTATTTTTTCCTGAAAGAAGACAAGCTAATGGGGGTAAGAAGGAAAGAAAAAAAATCATATTCTGTGACATACAGAAAGAGCTGCTGTCTGCATCTCAGTGTGTAATATGTACTGTGTTTCTCATGTGAAAGAATGTTTTTACAGAAACTTATTCCAAACATAAATGATAATCTCATTGAGTGATATTCACTCTTTCCGGTGAATTATGACCAATTAGTATATTAGAGTAACAGTGGGTAGAGATCAGCATTAAAATAATTAATCTACATAGAATATAAGGCAAGAAAGTAAATAGAGCAAGGGTAAATAGTGATTCAGTTTTATGTGTATGAATGTATTTCAGCGTACAGCGGAATGTGATTTTTCTAACATCATTAAAAATGCTAGGAAGAATGCACTAGCCTGCTTTTCCCACTTTTTAATATTATGAAAGGGAACTGGATATGATGGAGTGCATTTTGTATCTAGGAACTCAGGAGGCAAAGGCAAGAGGTTCTCTGGAAGTGTGAAAGCTGCCTAGTCTGCACAGCAAGCGTTTCAGGCCATCCATGGCTGCATAATGTGTGTGTCTGTGTGTTTGGGTGTGAAAGAGAGAGAAAGACACACACAGAAACAGAGAGAGAGAGAGAGAGAGAGAGAGAGAGAGAACTAATGGTGCTATTTCCATGTAGCATATGCTAGCATATATAGTTTGTGAATCCTTTCTGGATAGTGTATTAATCAACCCCCTGTTGTTGAATAATAAATTAATTCTGTTTTTATTTTCAGAGTTCTTTGTAAAGTCGTCACAGAATCTTTACTTACCCTTCAAACTATTTCAATGGACCTACAGGGGTGACAAAGTACCTAGTGTTTCCTCAGTCTATGAATGTTTAAGAACCCAGCAGTGTAGTTGTTTGTGTTCTGTTTGTTTGTTTGTTTTAGGAAACTATGCCATTTTAAAAGCACTGTTCTATGTAATAGGAAGAGAAACGGTTCTTTGCCTAGAGGACATGACAAGTCCCTGTGGTAGCTCCCATTCTAAGCTTACCCAGTAGAAGTTGTATATCAGTTCAGATCATTATGGGACATGGTTATCAATCCATGATATTTCTGTATACACTGAACCTATGTTGTTGCTGCCTGGATGCAGAGCCATTATAAGCTGTGTTCAAGCTTCTCTATCCTTAACATTGGAGACCTTGAGTCAATTGTGTCTTAATGTACTTGTTATGAATGCAAGCTGATTCATAAACACAACAGGCTCTTCTCGAAGTTCCCTGTTGCTTTTAGTTGGAATTGGTGATGAATAGCTTCTTATACGCAGCCTCTCTTACAGGGCTTGAGTTTGCATTGATTTTGAGAATAGAAATAATGACAAGCAGAAAGGCAGTGGATATATTTTGTGACTTCTTGTGGCCACATTTCCAACTCAGCTCTTTAGAGTCACTATACTTTGTCCATGAGCATTTTAGTACATTTGCCTTGCAGGATAGTTTGAGGAACTTTAGAGAAGTAACTTTCAAGGATTGGTTTAGAACTTGGGTGAATTCCTTTCAATATAGTGGCTGTAGCTCCTGCTCCATGTTGGCTTTTCTCAGTTGGAACACTATCTTAGTTACCTTCTCATAGCTGTGCTAAAATACACCGACAAAAACAACTTGAAGGAAAAACTGTTTGTTTTGACATACTGTTCCATTAAGACAGAATTCATGGTGCCAGGGAAAGCCTGCAATCAGGGGATGAACGACAGGAGCAAGGCGCTTAGCTGGGCATGTGTGGCCAGGAAGCAAGATGGATGAACACTGCTGAGTGATTCCATCTGTGCATGTTAAACATGCTAAGATCCCCTACTCTGGGAATGGCTCTGCCCATAATTAAGGGAAGCCCTCAACATACATAAATGTCTAGAACAATGTCTCTCTGGTGATTATAGATTCTGTCAATTTGGCAATCAACACTAGCAGTCACAGATACCCTGTCCGTTGTTCGCTAACCCCGTCTTGCCTTGAAAAAACATATGGGACTAAAAGATATAAGAAGGTTCCAGAATTACTAAAATGTGGTGGCATTTTTACTTTATGCTTTAAGACTCAAATTATAGAGAACCAATTTATGTGTTTACTGGCAAAAAACCTCACAATTTCTTTGCATTCATATGCAACCATACCTCATTATGTTAAAGTTACACATTGTAGCAATCTCTATATCTGCAATGCACTTAGCTCAACTTCTGAGATTTATTTAGTGTAACAAATAAGGGCAAGTTTATCTAAAGACCAAGAAGTTATCTCTGAGGACGAAAATTCTTCTTTTGAATTAAACTCTTTGTATTTCTTCCATGATTGAATATGAGGACTGAAAAGTGTTTCTTGTAATTATTTCTAGCTGATAGACTCTAAGAGTTTCTTGCAAATTGAAAAAGACCATACCAGCAGGTGGTCACTGTTGTTAAGGGGCTTTCCGGTTTTCCATCTTCACTCAAAAGCATGGAAACTTTTCAAAGGAACTCTGTAAAATATGGGGGCAGAACTCACTTATGTGTATGCAAATAAAAGCCATTCAGCCATCTCAGTGTGAAAGTGTGCACTCTTTTTAGATGTCTCTCTCATCTGTTAAGGTCATGCATGACTGACTCTCATGCAGAAGACAGCAAAGTTTTCCCAGATTCCACACACATGCAAGACATTCAAAGTCTAAAAATTCAACTTCATTACAGAAACTAGAAATAATTCAGGTTAGAGAGCCCTCTAGTGGACTTTTCTGATCATGTCTGAATGTAAATAACAAGGAACAAAAGAGAAAATGATACAAAATGTGTTTTTGAAAAACGGTGCTATGTAGCAAATATTACTTTCTTTTAAATTTTTTTTTAAAAATTAGGAGATGAAAATATATACCATAGCTGAGGTGGGTTACTTCATATAGATGGATAATTCTGAGTATATATCCACAATATGCCACAATATCTCTTCAATATACCACAAAATCAAACTATCAGAGCCAGTAACACGTCAAAGATGCACTTATCTATCTTACTTCTGATTAAGTAAAAATCCTACTTAACATTAGTTAAATTATAACCTGCATAAAAGGCACTACTTTATTATTACCCTCAATCCAAACTGACATTATGGAAAATACTAGAAACGAACAACAAGAACAATCAATCAATCAATCAATCAAATATCCTGTCGACCACACCTTGATACAGTGTTTTCCAAGACATTTTCTGACATAAAAATGTTAGCAGACAGAGAAGACATACAAATCCAGGTCACAGTATTATGTCCTTGCCTTGACCACAAATCCCTAGAAGTATACAGAGTAAAATCCAAAGACTCTCCCATACTTGCCTGAGCTTTTGGCAGGGAAGTCCTTCACCAAAAAGTGCTGCATTCTATACACCATGGTTATAATGATAAAGAAGTCAGGAGAATTTTTTAATCTATATGCATGTTACAAAATCCAGTGCCCCTTATTTCCTTATGTTTATTGAAATGTCCAGTTTCTATTTTTTTCACATTGTAATCATATCTGTATAGTTTAGCTGAAAAGTACTTAGTTATTGCCTCTGTATGGCTAATTTCATATCCTTACTGAGTGAGAGTACCTTGAAAACATAGAGAACATCTTGCTAAATTTCCACAACTCTCTGTCCTCGTCTCTTACCCTTTCTCCCTATATTGTACAACTTTCCTGTTTCTTCATGTTTCCAATTTTTTTAATCTTTTATTATTTATTTATTTATTTATTTACACTTCAGATTTTATTAATCCCCCCCACCCTGGTCCACTCTCCAACCTATTCACATCTCATATCTCCTTCCAACACCCTATCTCCATGAGGATGACCCCAACCCACCTGCCACACAATCAGACCTCTAAACTCGTGGGCCTCCCATCTCTTGATGGTTAGGTGCATCTTCTCTGACTTAATCCAGACCCAGCAGCCCTCTGCTGTGTATGTATTGGGGGCCTCATATCAGGTGGTGTATGCTGCCTGTTTGGTGGTCCAGTGTTTGAGAGATCTCGGAGTCCAAGTTAATTGAGACTGTTGGTCCTCCCACAGGGTCACCCTTCTCATAACCTTCTTCTAGCTTTTCCCTAATTCAATCATGGGGCTCAGCAGCTTCTGTCCATTGGTTGGGTGCAAGTATCTACATCTGACTCTTCCAGTTGCTTGTTGAGTCTTTCAGATGACAGTCAAGATAGGTCTCTTTTTGTGAGCACTCCATAGCTTCAGTAATAGTGTCTGGCCTTGGGACCTCCCTTTGACCTGGATCCCACTTTGGGCCTGTGGCTGGACCTTCTTTTCCTCGGGCTCCTCTCCATTTCCATCCCTGTAATTCTTTCAGACAGGAACAATTTTGGGTCAGAGTTTTGACTGTAGGATGGCAACTGCTTCCCTTCCCTGAGGCCCTGTCTTCCTGCTGGGTGTGGGCTCTATAAGTTCCCTCTCCCTATTGCCCAGCAATTCATCCAATGTTCCTCTCTTTGAGTCCTGAGATTCTGTCACCTGCCAGTTCTCTGGTGCATTCTGGTGGGTTCCCCCAAACTCTGACTTTCTGAGGTGTCCTGTTTCCATTCTTTCTGCTGTCCCTCAGGGCTTCAGTGTTTTTTTACTTCATCCAATACCAGATCATGTGCCCCTCTTCCCCCTCCCCCAATCCACTTTACCTCCCCATTTGTGATTGCTTGCTTCTCCCTCCCAAGTGGGACTGAGGCCCTTCAGCTTGTTGACCTTTTTTGAGTTCTGTGGTCTGTATCTTGGGTATTCAGTACTTTTTCTTTTTTTCCTTTTTGGTAAATATCAACTTATTAGTGAGTACATATCATGCATGTCATTTTGGGTTACATCTAATAGAGGGCTAATATCCAAAATATATAAAGAACTCAAGAAGCTAACTACCAAAATAAAAAACAAACAACCCAATGGAAAAAATGGGGTATAGAACTAAATCAAGAATTCGCAACAGAGGAATCTCAAATGGTTGAGAAGCACCTAAAGAAATGATCAAAGTCCTTAGTGACCAGAAAAGTGCAAATCAAAATGACCCTGAGGTTCCACTTTACACCAACCAGAATGGCTAAGATCAAAACCTCAGGTGACAACACATGTTGGTGAAGATGTGGAGAAAGAGGAACACTCCTCCATTACTGGTGCGATTGCAAACTGGAAATCAAACTGGAGGTTTCTTAGAAAATTGGAAATAGATCGTCCTGAAGACCCAGCAATACCACTTTTGGGAATATACCCAAAATATGCCACAGGGGTGTGTGTGCCACTATGTTTGTGTATGTGCCAGCCTTGTTTGTAAGAGCCAGAAGCTGTAAACAACTCAGATGTCCCACGACAGAAGAATGGATACAGAAAATGTAGTTGAACAGAATGGAATACTACTCCTCTATCAAGAACTAGGACATCCTGAGTTTTGCAGGCAAATGGATGGAACTAGAAAATATTCTACCAATTATTTTAGGGTCCCCAATGGTAAGGGACAAAGTAGGTGGCACCTTAGGAATGACTGCAACCAGTAATTACGCTGTAGACTCTTGGGTCCTGAGCCTTAATTCTGTTTTAATGCTGTCTTTCTTTGAGCACCTGTCTTTTTCTCCCACTCCACTACTCCTCGTTTACTATCCAAATTCCAGTCAATTTTGTCAGTGAATAAGAAGCACTTTTCAGAGTCAGTGTTCTCAGTATGGTTATTTACTTGGGCCAAAAAATTTGAGTGTAATCATAAATGAATTCCATTCATTCAGATTTATTCACCAGGCTGACATTTTCTTTCATTAAGAAGGAAACAGAAACAGTAGTGGGAATGTTATTGATTGGGTTACCACCCACAGAAATGAAGATTTCCATTCCATCTTTTAACTGTGATGCCTTCCTCTGATGGTTTGTAGCACTATTTCATTATGATAATCATAAGAATTTCCTCTAAATATTATTATTTTGAAAGAAAGTGGGAAAGAGTAGTTGGGGGTTTACAAGAGGGGGATTATTTGGAATAGGGATGTGAAGGGAGAAAAGAAGCTACAAAAATACACTTGGTTTGAAAATATCACAATGCTGTGTAAAGCCTTGTATGATATTTTTAAAATTAAGAACTTTTTCAAGCTCTCATTATTCATAAATTTTGATTTCTCTTGAAATGATGATAAGTATATCAACATAGGATTCTTTGAATTTTGTTTTCTTCGTGTGCACACAGTCTGAAAAAGGGCTGCTGAGGTTCTTTCTCAAAAGAACTAAGAAAGCACTAGGTGATATTCTATGAACTAGTTTGGACCCCTCTTGTCTTCTAAAGGGAAGCACAGGTTGAGGCCTACGTCCTCTATTTCCTAGATAAGCCGTGTATGCCTTATGCTTCTTAACTTTCTGTGCCTGTCTTGACACAGAGGTAAAGAGATTGAGTGGTTTTGAGAATTTTCTTCTGATATTATGCATTTGTGAAAACCCAAGACCAATTATACCAACAATCCCTGCTTCAAGTAAACCTACCTTTTCAAGTGATTTTTATTTCTTTTTATTTTTAGTATCTTACACACAGGAAATCTTTGCATATAGTTTTTAAAGTTTATATACAGAATCACCCCCTCCTTCGCCCATATATACTTCCCAGACTGAGGCTATGTAAAATCCATAGAAACCTTTAAGCACCCTGTGCCTTCTTCCTGCCAAGTCATAACCTTTTAAAGGTAGCTCCATGCTGTCTATCAGCACAGTTTAATTTTGCCAGGAGTACTTTCCACAAATGAAATCCTACAGAATGTGCCCCATTTGTGAGTATTCAGTTTATAACAATCAATCAAATGAATATGTGTGCAAGTGGTTTACTTAATTTCAGTCCTGTGTCATGTCTGTGACTATATTCCAGTTTATCAAATCTACTATGGAATGTGGTTTTCTTTTTTCCCATTAGGAGGCATTATGAACAAATATGCTATGAGTGTTTGTATATGTGTTCTGATAGACATACAGACATAAAATGACTTTTGGTGTAGTTCAAAGTGTACACAATGTTTACTGCAGGACATTTGGGGAAGTGATTATCTAAAGTGGTTGTGCATATTTACCTAGTTCTGTCCCACATTTCTCTTATACATACTGACACATAAAGAATAATTGGAAAGTAAAATAATTGGGAAAATAAAACCACATATCACTTTCCTCATTTCTTTTGCTTTATGTTCATGTTTTAGAAGAACCAACCAGTTAAACATGCAACAAATAACTCAGTTCTTTAAAGAAGTCTCTAGTTCTTCTAGCAGTGTCTGTGGTATCTGCAGCTAATGCATTAAATGGGAGGTGATGTTGTTTTAATTAATGTGATTGTTATAATCGTCACACAACTTACAAATGGATCAACTCATTGTGTTGTTCATGTTGAATACAGAAAGTTTTGATTTGTCAACAAAATACGCTCAAATTAAAAAGAAAGCAACATGAAAGTTGTCTCTTCTCTAGATGTGCCAAGACCACTGTACTGATGAATTCTGCAGCTGTGATAGCCTGGGGATAACCCAACAAGACCAAGCTAATCAACACTGGGGATGACCCCACAAGACCAAGCTAATCAACATTTCAGTATAGTGGAGGGAAGAGGCAAATGAGCTCCCTCCTACAGCTGAGGGGTTATTTTTTATTAGATATTTTCTTTATTTACATTTCAAATGTTCCCCTTTCCTGGTTTCCCCTCCAAAAAGCCCCTTTGCTTTCTCTCTTCTCCTGCTCACCAACCCACCCACTCCAGCTCCTGGCCTTGTCATTCCACTATACTGGAGCATAGAACCTTCACAGGATCAAGGGCCTCTCCTCCCATTGATGCCCGACTAGGCCATCCTCTGCTACATATGCAGCTAGAGCCATGATTCCCACCATGTGTTTTCTTTAGTTGGTTTAGTCCCTGGGAGATCAGTGGGGGTTGGGGGGTACTGGTTAGTTCATATTGTTGTTCCTCCTATGGGGCTGCAAACCCCTTCTGCTCCTTAGGTCCTTTCTCTAGCTACTTCATTGGAGACCCAGTGCTCCATCCAATGGATGGCTGTGAGCATCTACTTCTGTGTTTGTCAGGCACTGACAGAGCCTCTCAGGAGACAGCTATATCAGCCTCCTGTCAGCAAGCTCTTGTTGGCATCTGCAATAGTTTCTGGGTTTGGTGACTGTATATAAGATGGATCCCCAGGTGGGGCAGTCTCTGGATGGTCATTCCTTCAGTCCAGCTGAAGAGTTATTAACAGTTGTTGACCAGTAGCTTTCTTAGGGGGAATATCTCTTTTATTTTGAACATACTCCAGTGGCATACATCCACAGGCATGAGTATATGGCCAGACTAATTGGTCTCAGGGGTTTTAAAAATTAAACAAATAAAAAGATGAAAAATTGTGATGCAGATGTGAGAGAGAACTAAGGTAAAGATAGAGAGAGAGAGAGAGAGAGAGAGAGAGAGAGAGAGAGAGGGAGAGAGAGAGCGAGAGTATAAATTTGGTTGAAATATATTTTACATGTACATGAAACTCTCAAACAATAAATTAAAATCATTATATTAAAGGAAAATGAGAATTTGAAGTTTAAAAAATTACAGCAGTAAATTCTAAAACAACAAATATTTGAAATAAATATATACATATGTCAAATTATTTTAAAAAAAAATAGGACAATCAGGGCTGGAGAGATCAGACATCAGCTGAGAGCAGCACAAGCTACTTTTTTAGAAATCCCAGCTCCAATGTGCAGAGCTCCATGGCAGCTCACAACTATACTTAAAATTAATTCCAACATCTTCTGACTTCCACAGGCACTCCACATACATGATACATAGATATCCAAGCAGGCAAAAAAGACTCAAACATATAAAATAAAATGGGAAAAAAGAAGTTTTGAGGTCTATCAAAGCTATTTCTTTAAAATATCATCCTCCTACATTGCAGTCTGTCATCTTTGCTCACATCACAGGAGGCAGACACTCATGCTGTCTAATTTAGGAAATAATTACTTGATGGTGATTAACTGTAGCTGGGAAGAAGATATCCCTATACAAGAAGAGTTGGCTAAGGAAAAATCCCTTCTTTCCTTGTACACCTGTGGCACTGAGTCTGTTTGAAAGGTGATTATCCTCTGCCAGTGCACAGTACCAAGTTTGTTCATTCTCTGTAGGTCTGAAGTATATACTCCCCCTGCAAGCCATCTTTGCTATACCAAGGACTAACAGACCAGCAGTTCTTGGATGATTAAATATATTTTCTGATCTTGTACCGGTCAAGGACACTTTTACTGCTTGCTGCCAAATATTAGTCAGCATTTTAGATTTGAGGGTCTATCTGCTGGCTGAAGTGGTTAGCAACAGGAAAAATCAAATCTAAATTAAACGGGAGCATATTTTTGGAAATCGACTTTTTTATATGGATGTTCAGCATAACAGATTTGTACAAGAAAAAATGTAAGTTGGCCTGTGCGTGGCTTACTAGTGATGATACTTATAAGAATTAAAACATACATTGCCTATTTTTTAAGAATCACATAATGTTTATGATCACTAACACCATTTATTTCACTTCAGTGAATGAAAGTGTCTATAATGACATCACGTAAAAATTTATATGGGATTAATATGTTTCTAGAATCATTGTTTCAGTTCATGGTATCCATACCCCATTTGTCTGCAATGATTGTGTCTGTACCATGAGTATGAATTGAAACATTTTAAAATTACCAATATATAATGCTGTAAGTACTTACACTATCATTAGTGCTAAGAAAAAGTTATTTGTAGACCAAAAAAAAAAAAAAAAGTCCTCTGTATCTATGATAACAGTTTAAATCATTGTGCTCTGTTCAATTTAAAACACCATTCATTCTAATTAACATGTTTTGGACAATAAACATTATAAAGCTTTCATTAGCATTAAACTGCTAAGTCATTTTAAACTCACCTCTTGAGAATTTAAGATGCTCTTGTGGAAATTAGAAGGTGAGAGTCCTTCTGTTATATGTTATATTTCATTAAAACAAAAGTATGTAATCGAATCACCAAATTCCAAAAGGATTTTTCACAAGCCTTCACACATGAACACATTTCTATATCTTTGACACATTATATTCATATGCATATTTGTATGTATGTGTGCATGTGATTCAATATAATGCACTGATACATATAGCTATAGTAGACTAAGAGAATATGCTAATTAAATGCTACTTGCTACAATTCTTTCTGTTGCTAAGCAATCAGGCTGTCCTTGTGACACCCAACCTTGAGTTTGGCTGGCAACAATCCAGGGCTCAGTGGCATGTCCATCTATCAAGACTAAGTAAAGACTGTGTGTGTTCTTCCTTGCTGTGTTTTGAGTGTCTGCTTTCCCCATCTGCAAGTTAGCACTGTCATATCAAGGACTAACAGCAACTCATTAGTATTTAAAATTCCCACTTGCTCTGGCAGCAGTCAAGAGCACTTCCATTACTTCCTTCCACATATTCCTTTTGTTTCTGGAATACGGATATACTTTCATTGTGACCACTGGAGCTGGAAAAACATTGTTTAAAGTTGACCATCAAGAAAACAAGATTTAAAAAAAATACATCATTTATAAAAGGAAATATATTTAATGTCCTGTGTGGTGGCACACACCCGTAATCCTAGTAAAAATCCTAGTACCAGGGAAGCAGAGATGGGAAAATCTTGAATTCAAGACCAGCCTTGGTATGAAGACTCTGACAAATAAGATAAAAATATGATTATCTACAGGAATCACTGTATGAAGGATTTTGAGAAGAGAGATATATGAACTGTTTAAGAAAGAAATCATACAGTCATAACTGGCAATTGTTCCTTTCAGCTCTATGTTTGTGCTGGAAACTCACTAGATAACCAGAAGGAAATCTATTGTGTTTTGAATGTGTGGTCTATAACTAACAAGGCCTCCCTAAATGTCATAAAAACATGTTGAAGATCAACTTTGGAACCCTGCAAATAAGAAGAAAGCTGAGGACAGGTTATCCATCCAGACTGAGAGCTTGGGCATTAATCCCCGGTGTCCCTGGGCATAAGTGCTGATTTTGAGTTTCCTGGCAGCATAATCAGAGCCATTTTCTTCAAGTGATTTTCATCTCTCATTATCTTTCCATATCATTCCATCAATTCATAATTTACCTCTTGACACCCCATCCTTGCTCAGCAAATATTCACAGCCTTTCCCTCCTTTCTGTTGCCTGAATCATTCTTTTTCATCTCATCCTCTCTGTTTCCTCAAAGGTGTTTTTCTAAAAAGAAAAGTGAGAAAATAAGGCAGGGGTGGGGAGGCAAGACGGAGAGATTGCTCAGTGATTAAGAATATTTGCTTCTCTCCCAGAGGACGCGAGTTCAGTTCTCAGCACCCATATTAGGTTGTTCTCAACCATGTGTAACTCCAGATCCAAGGGATCAGCTCCAGGGGGCCCATCTGCAGAGATACATATACACACACAGAGATACATATACACACACAGAGATACATATACACACACAGAGATACATATACACACACAGATAAAAATTCAAACAAAAGCAGAAGGAGAAGGAGGTTGACCAAGAGGAAAGACAGGAAGAGGAGGAAGAGGAGAAAACGGGGAGAGAAAAAGGACTTAAGTCCTTCCAAGCCATACTTCTACTCAAAATAACTTTTTATTTTTCTCAAAGTTCAAAAGCTAAGGCTCTATATGCAATGCTTGGAACTCATACTTCCCTGTTGTTTCCTGACTTCTACATCTGCTTCGCTGCCCGAGGTGACCTACTTATCTAGCCAAACTCTGTTTATTGATTGCTGTCAATTGGACACTTGAAGCACAGCCCTTCCTTGGGCCTTTGCATATGTTGGTCTGTCTGCCTCTGCTATTTTTAACTTAGTAAACTACTTGTGTGATATTGTTAGAGCATGATTTGAAAGTTGCTTACACAGTGAGTGGACTACATCAATTTCAATTCATCCCATTGCCTTTCTCATTTTATGATTGGGCATGGGCATCTTCTAGTATCTTATGTGTCTTGGTTGATTTGCTTATTCAGGTATCTCTTTTTCCACCCGAGATTAAGTCATGAATGCAAACATTTGCTTGTTGAATATCACATCATCTATGACTATGTTTGAAAAAAGAGAACCACCCAATAAATATTTCCTGATGAGCAGAAAGGAAAAGGTGAATATCTCTAAATCACGGAGTATTTCACTGTTAGGCCTTTACATTTGTTGTAAAAGTTACCTAAAATAATATTGGTAACAAATTAAGCATATTATCAAAATATATTGGGTTATATATAATTTTTAAATTGATATCATATGCATTTTTAGATTTCAATACTACATAAGTGGCCTATATTTATGTTTTGTATTAAGGTTCTTTTGGACAATACAGGACATATGCCTTTGGAATTTAAAAGTTATTTGATCCTCAGACAAAAAAATGTGTGTCGTGAGGGTAATACTCAGGTCATATGATAAGTCAAGGGATGAAAGTTTGACAAAGGAAGAGAGGAAATGTGGGGAGCGGGTGTGGCGGCAGTCCCAAAGGCACCAGGGACTGCAGCTAAGTCATATGATTTGCACCTGACTTCCTCATATAAGCCACAAACATCTTGAGAGCTGCGCAGGTGTGCCAGGATACCGGTGAATCCATTTTGATGGAGATATGCCCCTGCTGCCCTGATTAGCTGAAGCTGCGTGCCTGGTGAAGTGGCGTGGCCTGCTGTGTGTGGATGGGAACTGAGAGTATAAAAGAGTGAGAGGCCCAGGGTTCGGGGGAGATATAAACAAGGGAGATATAAACAAGGGAGATATAAACAAGAAGAAACAGGACTGAATAAACGTGTGCAGAAGGATCCTGTTGCAGCAGTTCTTCCTGGCCAGTTGGGCGCGCGCAAGAAGGAAAGAAGGAGTTAATTTAGTTAAGGCTGAAGCAGAAAGCAAATGTCCTGAAAAGTCAGATGAAGGAAGGATGAGTGGACATAAATCCAATGTCAAATTTCAACAGGTATTATTTTGGAAAGTTAATTTGGTGAAGATCAATAAAACAGTGTTCATAGAGACTTTAAGAATGGGCTAGAGAGATGTTTCCATGGTTAAATATACTTGTTGCCCTTCCAAGGAACTGGAGTTTGGATCCTAGCACTTACCTAAAGCAGCTGACAACCACTTGTAGCTTTAGCTACCGGGTATCTTATATCCTCTTCTGACTTCTGAGAACATCAACATGCATATACCATATTTTCACGCACACACACACACACACACACACACACACACACACAAATAAATCTTTGAAGATAAACATTCTGTGAATTGCAAGCAGAAATATGAAGGATTAAAAATAAGGGTCATTCATTAAAATTAGACCAAAAATAAAATATTCAGCCAATCAAAGGCAATCAAGGATGTTTGATCCAAGAGCAATTATCCAGAGAGGTGTCATGGCAGAGTACACTCTGATCTCATTTTTTGCCCTTTCTCTAATGTTCTGGAAGTCTTCCATTGTTCTAACCAAAGAAACGCACAAGATTAACTAAAGGAAAGCATCTGAGATTATGTACATAGGTCAGTCTTCAGAGACAAAGAGGTACGAAAAGATAGAGAATTAATAGTGAAGGGCAAATGAGACACGTCTGACAAAGAACAGTTATCGTGATATGCTGCTAAGTCTTCCAGGACAGTGCTTAATTTCCTTACGTATGGTGATGGCTCCTCATGCATGCAGGTACTAAGCAGAGATATCCAAATCTGTGTCTAACTTCTGAATGAGTTCATGACATTGGGATGTGAGTCCATATTTTATAGCAACTAATAATAATAAAGTCACAACCCATGTCAAGCACAGTTCATATTCTTTCCCCAAGCCTTGGACTGATTCTTCCATCTGTAATAGCCGTGGGGCAAATGTGTTGATTCCATAAGTAACTGCAAATGAAAATGCTCTCCTTGGCTGACATTCTACAAGTTTCCTTTGCTGTTCATGAGCAGCAGTACACGTGTTTTCCCATATAAATTCTCCGAGGAGTCATAGTTAGATGTCCCTGTCCCTTCTCCGGGTAGGAAACTGCTGAAACATCCTGAAGCAGCAAGTGGCCTGAACAAAGACATATTGCAAACTGCTATCAGGGTGGTGATTCAAATTTCCAGTTCCTGACTGAGGCTTCGACAGATTGACTTCATCCAGTCTCCAGAGAGCGATCACAGCTGGCCAGCAGAATGCAGCAGGACCTGGCATAACCTCAGCTTCCTGAAGGGCTTCCCGTGGGAATTCAGGACCCACAGAAGAGGGGGGCCTCTGACTGGGCTAATTACCCAGATCCAGCCCAAGCATCTGGCAACAGAGCTGCCTTCCCAGGAGATAACCGAGTGCTTCACTTCATTTCTGATTCCTCTGCTTCCACTTTTTTGATAAAGCTACACACGGATCTGCAGCTAAACACATTGCTGTTTAGGAGAAATCACGAATTAATGAAATGTGTGGCAGTCTTTATTGCTACATAGGAAATGTGTTGTACTGGTGAGTAGAAATGCCAGCGTGATTACAGATAATAGAATCGGGGCTCCCCAGTGTCTTCCTCAAACTGTCCTCATTCTTGATGTCACAGAATGCACTGCCATTGGAAACTTCAGAGGCTGGAGAGACCTAACCTAGTGATACTCGGGCAAGAGCTAATTTCCATCATTATCTGTCATTATTGTCTCTGGAAATGTCTCAATTTAACATTTGATACCTCTTAACACGGCCCTTGTGATTTCTTTGCCTCTGTGTCAAAAATAATTTTAAACAAAGATTGGAAAAATCCCATCAAGATTCTGCCTAGACATCTGTGCCAGCCAGGAGATCAAAGGCGCTGACTGGAACTTTTGGAAGAAAAAGCAAATAAGCAGAAGCTAATAGGCAAAGAAAGAAAGTATTTTCCACTAGGCATGAGTACATCAGCTTTGCATTTATTCTATGAGCGTTGACTCATTCCTCTGAATAACAGGTATGCTTATTTAAATAACTTCCCATATATACTATTAAATGTAAAAAGAAATTAGGCGAATTTAAAGATTCAAAAAATTGATAGACTAGTGGAGCCCATTCTTGATGACCAGACTCTGCCAATTTATTCACTCTATTCAACGTCTTTATGTCTTCTGGCACAAAATGACCAAGCACAGACAACACTGTTATGCTCAATGGGAATCTTAGAATGCCCTTTAGATCACAGAGGCTAAAGCTGCTAAAACAAAGACCACACATTTCCTAAGCAGATGCTGTGTGGTATGTCCTGGGAAGATGGGAACACGTAGCTATTTACTCCAAATGGGGCACAGAGGACAAACCAATGAAATCATCCCATCTAGGTCTAACGTGGAGAATGAACAGGTTGATTGGGTTTACTTACAGTAGTATGGGTGACTCAAAGGCAGGTGGATTAAAAAAAAACCATGGAGAAAGGATGATGAATTGAGAAAGCTTGTTGCTCACTACCAAACCTTCAGGCAGTTCTATCGGATAGTGTTCACCCAGCAGCCATTTGCTGCTTTTCTAAGAAGAAGCCTTGTGAAGTTTGGAACCTCATGAGTTTCCTGATCCCCCTATGTTTTATCGGCTTCATGAGTTTTATGAGCCCTCCTCCATGTAAGCAGAACTATTGTTTGAATTGGGAGGAGGGACCTACAGAACAGTCTGTTTCTGATCATGATAGAAACTTGTGTCATATTCTTTGACTCTTTGGCAGCTGGACCCAGATAGCTTACCTTCGTAAGTTTTCTCTTCCTACAACAAAATACCAAACTACAGACAATTTTTAAAGAGAGGAGTGGCCAGGAAGTGGTGGCACATGCCTTTAGTCCCAGCACTTGGGAGGCAGAGGCAGACAGATTTCTGAGTTTGAGGCCAGCCTGGTATACAGAGTGAGTTCCAGGACATCCATAGCTACACACAGAAACCCTGCCTTGAAAAACCAAACAACAACAACAACAAAAGAGTTAATTTTGGTCCAAGGTTCTATACATCTAAAACCATGGCACCTGCATCTCATTGGCCTTTGGAGAAGTTGTGAAGGGACAAAGGGATACAGGGAAAGAGAGGGGCACAAGTGAGAAAGAAAGCAAGAGTACATAGCGACTGTCCTGCTTGATAATTCAGTCTGGGAATAACTCACCCACTGTCTCAGGAACTGCATTAATTACACATGTACATGATTGGACATGCACAAAATCTCTCTGGACGGACTGAGAACTGCTTACTTGTAAAGGTGTCATCACCTCTAAGTGTGGGGAGCCGCCCTCACATTCGCCGTTACAAGATGGCGCTGACATCCTGTGTTCTAAGTGGTAAACAAATAATCTGTGCATGTGCCAAGGGTAGTTCTCCACCCCATGTGCTCTGCCTTCCCCGTGACGACAACTCGGCCGATGGGCTGCAGCCAATCGGAGTGACACGTCCTAGGCAGAGGATGATTCTCCTTAAAAGGGACGGACGGGGTTTCACCATTCTCTCTCTTGCTCTGGCTCTTGCACTCTAGCGCTCTTGCGCTCTGGCTCCTAAAGATGTAAGCAATAGAGCTCTTGCTCTCTTGCACTCTGGCTCCTGAAGATGTAAGCAATAAAGTTTTGCCGCAGAAGATTCCGGTTTGTTGCGTTCTTCCTGGCCAGTCGTGCGAACGTGTGTAAGAGTTGGTGCTGAAACCCGGGACGAGAAATCCTGGGATGAGAAAACCCGGGACGGTTACCATCACCGGCGCAAGGAAGATCCCTCATTCCGGAACCAGAACTGCGGGTCATGGTAATGAAGTGTTCCCGTAAAACAGACTGTTGAGAAGGATCCAGCGTGGATTCAGAACTCCTCAGCTGGGGAACGGTGGTAATGAAGTGTTCCCGTAAAACAGACTGTTGAGAAGGATTCAACTGCGTGAATTCAGAACTCTTCAGCTGGGGAACAGGGTACCCGTAAGTATAGCTTTACAAGGTAAGTCTGGTCTTGAACTTTCTAACGAAATTCAAGACAGTCTATCAGAAGTAAAGTGGGAAATAGCTTTACAAGGTAAGTCTGGCCTTGAACTTTCTAACGAAATTCAAGACAGTCTATCAGAAGTAAAGTGGGAAATAGCTTTACAAGGTATGTTTGGCCTTGAACTTTCTCTAGTGTTAGGAGCCTTTTTGTTCCTTTTCACATGTTATCAAGCGGTTAAGGCAGGGCTGAAAATTCTGGATGAAATTCAGGGCAATCTATCAGAAGTAAAGCGGGGAGAGAGAGAGTAGGAGCAAAGAGGAAATATGGTTCACAAAATAAGTATACAGGCCTTTCCACGGGTCTTGAACCCGAGGAAAAGTTTAGGTCAGGTAAGAATAACTGGGGAGAGATTAGAAGGAAGGAAAAGAAAAAAGAAAAGAAAAAAGATCAATTAGCGGAGGTCTCTAGGAGAAGGAGCCTATACTCATCACTAGATGAGCTCAAGGAGCCAGTTCTTAATAGTTCTGAATCAGATGAAAAGGCTATTAGGGCCTGGAAGGCGCTATCCCATGCAGGTGATGCCACTGGACAACTAACAAAGATCGTCCAGAGACCTCAGGAGTCCTTCTCAGATTTTGTGGCCAGAATGACAGAGGCAGCAGAGCGTATTTTTGGAGATTCAGAGCAAGTCGCACCTCTGGTAGAACAGCTCATTTATGAGCAAGCCACGCAGGAGTGCCGAGCGGCCATAGCCCCAAGAAAGAACAAAGGTTTACAAGACTGGCTCAGGGTTTGTCGGGAGCTTGGGGGACCCCTCATTATGCGTTACTTCCATTCAGTATGAGAATTTTACTAGGGCAGCTAATTTGTCAAAAAGTCTTTCTCAGTATATGTTACAGAATTGGACGGCTGAATTTGAACAGACCCTTCGGGAATTGAGAATTGCCATCATTCAGGTCAACTCCACGCGCTTGGACCTGTCCCTGACCAAAGGATTACCCAATTGGATCTCCTCAGCATTTTCCTTCTTTAAAGAATGGGTGGGATTGATATTATTTGGAGATATACTTTGCTGTGGATTAGTGTTGCTTCTTTGGTTGGTCTGTAAGCTTAAGGCCCAAACTAGGAGAGACAAGGTGGTTATTGCCCAGGCACTTGCAGCTCTAGAACATGGTGCTTCCCCTGATATATCTATGCTTAAGCAATAGGTCGCTGGCCATTCAGCTCTTGCACCCCACAAGGCTAGTCTCATTGCACGGGATAGAGTGAGTGTGCTTCAGCAGCCCGAGAGAGTTGCACGGCTAAGCACTGCAGTAGAAGGGCTCTGCGGCATATATGAGCCTATTCTAGGGAGACATGTCATCTTTCAAGAAGGTTGAGTGTCCAAGTGTCCTTCTCCCCAGGTAAAACGACACGGGACCAGACCAGGACCCCTCTGGGTGATAAACCTGGGAGGAGGTTATGTGTACGGCTCCTTTACCTGCACACTGGGGATTTGACCTCTATCTCCACTCTCATTAATATGGGTGGCCTATTGCTCTTATTAAAAGAAAAGGGGGATCTGTGGGGAGCCGCCCTCACATTCGCCCTTACAAGATGGCGCTGACATCCTGTGTTCTAAGTGGTAAACAAATAATCTGCGCATGTGCCAAGGGTAGTTCTCCACCCCATGTGCTCTGCCTTCCCCGTGACGACAACTCGGCCGATGGGCTGCAGCCAATCGGAGTGACACGTCCTAGGCAGAGGATGATTCTCCTTAAAAGGGACGGACGGGGTTTCACCATTCTCTCTCTTGCTCTGGCTCTTGCACTCTAGCGCTCTTGCGCTCTGGCTCCTAAAGATGTAAGCAATAGAGCTCTTGCTCTCTTGCACTCTGGCTCCAGAAGATGTAAGCAATAAAGTTTTGCCGCAGAAGATTCTGGTTTGTTGCGTTCTTCCTGGCCGGTCGAGAACGCGTGTAAGATCTAAGTACCACTGGCTTGTCTCACCAAGAGACTTGGTGGAAAGGGAGGATGCTTATGATACAGACTACCCATGGCATTCACACAGACACCGCAGTTTAGTTAGCATGTGTATTAATGTACTGGAGAATAGAGCCCCTGCTTGCCAGGAATTGTTTCTGCTGTTCTTTCTCATTGCCGAACTATTTCATCACTCATCAGGTGGTGGCGTTAAGTACACAAGATGGATACAACGACCGTGTAGGGATGGCATACCACTTTGCTGGCAAATAGCTGCATTTAGCTCAGTGCACTAATCATAGTTCTCTTAGGCTGACAACTTTCAGCTATTTTTCATCCTCTAAAGAAGTTGAGTATTCTTGACTCATTGTGCATGTAATTTTAAATGAGTCTGCTTATTAATATAAGCCCATGGGCTGCTACAAACATGGGCTCCTAAATAAAACATTTGAATTTTTAGATCCTATTTTTTGAAAGTCAACATTGTAACAATATTGAGTTGTCCAGCACATAAGAAACATGCAACCCTTTAATTACTTAGATCTGCAATTTCTTTCAATAGCATTTATGTAGAGGTTTTACACATATGCACACATATTAAGATAATGATAGTTTGCAGACTATTTCATATTCTGTAAGAAAAAGTGTATGATATATAGAAAATTACAATTTTATATATGTTTTTTTTTCCTACTTTTATACAGTTTCTCCTTAAAGCTATGCCCTGGCCCGGGTCATTCGAACAAGGATGTATGAGACTGGCAAGAGTCTTCATTTTTATAATGAATTGAATGGAGGAGCAACACCATTAATATGATGTTTGCTGCATTTTTTTAAAGTTTGTTTTAATAAAATCACCAGAATGAACTCACAAACAAAACTTCCACACAGCTAGATTAAAATAGCCATGCAAACATTTCTCCAGTCCCAAACTCTGTACATCTCAGTGAAATTCTACACAGTACAACAGGCATTCTGAAGCCACGAAGCTTTGCTCAGAGTTCTACACTTTCACTATTGATTATGTTTTACCCTCTTATCCATGCCAAAACTTTAAAAAGCCACAACAGGTTAGTTTTACCCTTAATTAAAGTATTTATTCACTTATCATCTTCAAATGGGGTGCACACATGTACACAGGACACAGTGCATTTCCCGGCTTATTTTCTCTCCTTCTACAATATGAGTCCTAGGGAATCACAATATTGATGAGAGCCTCTATTCACTGAGTCATCTTTTTGGATCTCAGAGTTTTTAATCATGAATATAATGTTAAAATATTTTCAGGTAGCTTATCTTTAAAAATGTCTTATACTTTTCCCCCTCACTCTTCTGTTTTGTTGATGTAATAAATAAAATATATTGATTTAAAAAAAATAGTATAAAATTTTGGAATGGGTTGGTGGGGAGGAAAATTTGTCTGGATGGTCATAACTCTATGAAATGTCTAAGACTTCAAGCCCTAAAATAATTATAAGGATATTCAACATCTGTGAAGATCATCCATAATTAAGAAAAAGAGAATTAATTGAAGTTGAACCTGGTTGCATTTCTTCTTTATCTTGGACCCTTACACTCCATAATATTAATTGTTCACATTCTCCTTGTAGTTAACTTCAATTGTCAACTTGGCACAGAAATAGGGAATCTGTTTTGAAGAATTGCTTCTACAGGACTGGCCTATAACCATGTCTATAGAGCACTTTCTTGACTGTTAATTAATGTAGAAGTTCTAGCATGATATAGGCAGTGGCATCTCTAGGCAGGTAGGTCTGGGCTATATAGGAAGGGTAACTAAGTAAGCCAGGAATGCAAGAGAGTAAGCAGTACTATAACTTATAAGAATTAACCTATAAATTAAAACAAGCCCTTTCTTTCTTAGGTTGCTTGTGGTTATTGAGTTTATCACATATCAGAAACTAGAGTATATCATTACCAATGCATATAACAATGGATATTTGCTAAATTGGACTGCAAGTTGGACTCTGATACATAGGGTTTTTACGCTTGAATAACTTCTTTTATCCTAGGTAGAAGTGAACCTTAAAATCATTTTATGTCTATGAACTTTTACATATTTTTGGTAACTATTTAAAACAATTTCTTCAGATTCAAACTTGAGAATGGAATCACTAAGTTATAAGATGTGTGAATGTTAAAGTTAATGCCATATTTTCTTGCAGTCAAGCTATAAAAATTTCTGTCTCATCAGCAAAGCCTGATTTATTTTTCTTCTCAGAATTTATCCAATAACTTTGTGTATTATTCATTAATACACACAGAGAAAGTCCTAGGTTTTGTTATAACAATGAAGATTACAGTACTTTTAGCCATCTTGATTCTATGTTTTGGTACATAGGAAGAAAATTCTTGAGCTTGTGCACACAATGGGGTTGCTCAGTGATTTTTTCTATATGTACATTAGAAATCAAGAAGTAATACTGCATTGCTTTCCAAGGTGGCCTAGCATTTATTCTGTACATGTTTAGTTTTCCTTTATTGCAGTTCAGCATTCTGTTATATAATAATAACTTTGTATTTTCCATTTATTAACAGCATTTAAGTTGTTTGAAGCAACATTGTTTTCTGTTTCTTTGATTGTTTCTCATTTCCCCCCCCGCACTTAGGCTATCATATAGCACTTCATAGTCACTCAGTAAACAATCAACTAAATCAGTGCATGAACCCAATTAAGAAACTCATAGGAAGATTTGAAGAGGAGACAATAATAATTTTTATTTCTAGCATGAGTAAAATGTGAGTGTAAACTTACTAAGAATTTCATAGCAAATGTTATACTTTGTTAAAAACGACAAAAACCATACTTTCCAGAACAGTTTGTTAGATTCATTAACATAAAATGCAAATGTGTTCTGAGAAAATGAAAAAGCCAGCTTGCCTAGAAATAACTTCCTACTCTTAGTTACCTACTCAAATGAGGGATCACACTTATCCCTGATTGGCTGATGTTTACATATGACTGTAGGACATAGTTTATTGGTCAGGAGCATGTTTCACATATAGGCTTCCAGGGAGTTGTTCATCCTGGTAGTAGAAATAAGAACACCTCAGGGTGAAGTAGAGATCAGTCTTCCAGAAACAGGGAGTAGATGTGTGACCTGCATTTGGGGAAAACTCACCAGCCTCCAGTTGGAATTTGGGCTCCATATGCCACCTGAGGGCATGCTTGGAGACTGATCTTTGTTTCAAGCTCACAATAATATTTTAGGGCCAAACCCAGAGCTTTCCAACAGACAATCTGACAGGAAGATGCGTTACACACACGGGAAATAGCTCAATACTTCTTTCATTACGAATTCTTAACCAATTCACCTCTCTATCAAATTATTCATGGCTGGGGATATAGTTCAGTGGCAGAGCACTTGCCTAGCATGTAGAAGGACCTGAGTTCAAGACCCAGAAAAGAAAGGGGGGTAATCATGCTTCCTTTCAGCTTGTATTATGTGAGCTTGCATAGTTAATGTTATTCATTTAGTTTGATTCCACCTTTTAGAAAAGTCAAGAATGTGTTTCTAGATTCTGCCATTTACAGTATATATCTGTAAAGGTAATATATTATGTCTATGATTTGTGTGAATTCTTGGGTCACACTGTCTGTTCAACTGCTCATTCCATAGCCATCAGGATTCACTGTCTATATTTTAGGAATAAGGGAATATTTTCTGTTGTAGAAATAGCCTCAAAATCACATTGGCTTGCATTGTCTAGTGGGACACAATCAAATTGTTATTATGAGCAGGTAAAAAATGTGTACATCAAAGAAAGAGACATGAAATGATTTCATATTGAGGCATTTGAAAACCTCGAAAGACCAAAGTTGACAGAAAAACTATAGACGTCTCCAGTAACACCAATGTGGTTTATAAAGTTTCCATATAATTTCTTATATGGAAATGGGAATTTTTTCACCATTTTATTTATAGGAAACCACAGTTTGATTAGTATAGTCTCTTGATAGGAATGCCTTTTACTGTCTCCTTTTGTTCTCATGTGAGTGGTATTAATAACCCAAATCTATCTCCAGAGAACATTAATTTTTGAGACATAATCCCATCTCAGCCAAACGTGCAGTGGTGACAGGTCAGCAGATTATACAGCCCAGATGATAGCCATGCTCCCTTAGAGATGGGACACTATAGATGTCAATTTGTCAAGTGCATATTACCAAACTGAATTTCAAGTGAACTTGAAAGTTGTGCAAATGAGTGAGGATTTGGAAGCTGGCAAGAATTGTGAAGGATACACATGGTAGCTATTATTTCTGTGTTTTTAATTCAGGTTTAAATACTGCATAATGCCTGCCATATAGAGATTGATAATTGTATTGTAAGAAAAATGTTGATATCATGATCATTTTGGGGATGCCAAAATAATGGTATTTTCTAAAATTTGGTTCCAACCAGGCCGGCATTTTCTTCACCTAATGTACTTGTTACTGAGTCATCGTAGGCCAAGATACATCAGGCTATTTTTAGAATACATCTGTTCTGTTTTCAAATGTTGAATTTAATGATCTTTATGTTTGACATAATTCTTGTACTCCCCACGATCTCTCAAACACTGGCAAAATGGTTCAATTTTTTTTTTTCAGCTTCATGGGTCTCTAAACACTGAAATGTAGTCCGGGTGATCAAACGAGAGTAGGGAATTCCTTCTACATTATCCTGTGAATAAGGGTTAATTCTTCAGTGTGATCTGTAAGATTGGTTTGGACTTTAAGGCTGAATACATAGGCTCCATCCACTGCTACGTGCACTGTTGACACTATTAGTGAACTGCTGGGAGGCAGACGTGAGGAAATAAAGGGGGAGGGAGAGATGACCCACATCCCGCCAGAGCTTGGGGGCTCTGGGCAGACAGACACGGGAGACTGCCACTTGTTCTCCATACCGCCAGGTGGGAGTCTGGATGTGAGAAGCCACGGAACTCCATTCTGCATGGGTAGAGAGGGAGCATTCTGAGGTCCCTGGGCCTCTCCGAGTCCAGAGGCAAGGTTCTAGCTCTTGAACATCACAGGACTTGTACACCACAGAAGAGCTGTACACCGCAGAAGAGGTGCGGGATGGTTGGAGGCTCAGTCAGCCCCAGGCCGAAGAGAAAAAGGGTAGGGGGAGAAGGCACTGTGTGGTTCCCACACAGGTGAAAACCTTTGTTCCGGTTTGGAGGCTGGAAATGCTGGGAGGCCTTCCTGCTGGAGATTAGACATGCTCTTTGGGGGAAGGCCTATTGCATTATTCTTGCATGGTGGGTCTTGATGAGCAGAGACAGCACATGGTTTTAGAGCTTTATTGTAGAAAAGCAGAGAGAGAGAGAGAGAGAGAGAGAGAGAGAGAGAGAGAGAGAGAGAGAGAGAGAGAGAGAGAGAGAAGACCTCAGCTTTTCAGTAGTACCACTGTAATGTCCTTGCCCACTGCATCCCCATGGGTAATAAACAACATTAATGGCAATGAGTAGCAGGTGACAGAAATGAATAAGCACTACCTGTCATCCCCTCTCATCATCTACCCAAGACAATGAAGAGATTGCTGGTGGGGAGCACTAAGATGCCAGCAATTCCACTTGACAACTAGCTTATTTGTACATTGTTTCAGTTCATTATTTGTTCAGTTATAGATTTAAATTTTAAAACGATGACCCATAGAGCCCAGTCATCAGTCATAGCTTCATCTTTTACGCATCTTATCTTCCAGCTACTCTCCAGAGCTATTTTATCTTTTTGATTTTCCTTTCTCTTAAATGGGAAGAGGAGGGTATGTTTGAGACAGTATCAGTTACAATGTAGTCTTGACTGTATTCAAGTCTTAGATCTTGAACAACTAATCTGCCTTCCTTTACCTCTCAAGTACTGGGATCACGGGTTGCACCAGCATACTCAGCTTCCAGAGCTATTTTCTCCAGTCTTTCTTTAGGCAGTGAGTACAGATTGCTCCATCATATCTACCTTTTGCCTAACACATTAAAAGTAAGCAGCTCTTCTATTGTTTCAACTTTTTTTTTCTTTTTCCAAATCAATCTAGACTTAGTGCCATTGAACCCGCCAAGGGAGCATCTACTAATAAGGCCAGTGTTTTATTTACAGCTCCCTGTCATCTGGATACCATTTGAATTTCAAGACTAAATCCATTCTTTTGCTTCCTGTGTGAAATGGACCTGGGCTTTGCTAACCATTTTTCTTTGTTGACTGACATAGTATTAATGCTTGTCAGTAGAGGGCGTGGGAGAAACACTGCAGAATACCAGATTTTCACTTCCAGGTTTTACTTTAGGCATTCCTTGCGACATTTGCAGGCTCTTTAGCACACACTAATTGTAATGGATGATAAGAAGCAGGAACCATAAGGCAGTAGCCAACACTAGCACCACTGCCTCTATTCTGTGTGATTTTAATGGCATGTATCCTTTGAAACACATTCCTATCACCCATCAGGGAAAATGTCTGGTAAAATTGAAAGGGAAGGTTTCCACTGCTTGGACAAATGCTAACACCCAGTGACCTACAGCTCTTTACTCCAATAAGGACAGCCTGGCTATCAGGCTTGTTAGAGAAGACAGAAGGGGAGTGCTTTTCTTGAATGTTCTCTTAGTAATGGGGTAGGAACTTCTTTTATGTCTTGAGATACACAGAAAGGGTTAGACTGTAGTTTTGCATACAAGGTTAGCTTGAGCCTGGCACAGGACTGTTTTGCATGTGATTAGGATGAAATTTCCTGTAATAAAGAGTGGGCATCTGGAGAACACTGTACTGAACATTCATAGGGCTGCACAGGGCTGCAGGTATTGTCACTCATATAGGTCAAAGCAGAAAGACCTTGTAAGAGAGCAATTGTTGATGTATCCAAAGGGACCCACAATGGAAGTGACAATAAATTTGTCCCAAACTAAGGAATATTCTTGGCCTGAAATAATGTGACTTAAAAGAATACAGTCCACTTGATCCACATGCAGGTTTCAGTATTGGAGAAAATTTTGTGATATGAAAACAGTAGAAATTAAAAAAACAGATTTTGGAAACAGTAGATAAAGTGTATTTGGGGGAACTTAGCGTCATCTGATAAACAGAGAATGAAGAGAGATGACTAGAAGTGACCAGTTTCCCTCTTAAAAAAGGGAAAGGCAGGTTTTATTGATATTCTGTGGTAGGCTAAAGTGTGTTCATTCATTGACAATTTGTCATAGTCACAATTTCAAATGAAACTTTCTTTATGTGTTAAACCTCTTGGCCTTGAGGTTTGCAGGCTAACGGGAGGTGCTTTAACCCAGAAAGTGAGGAGTTACTCACAGTCATGCTTAAACATCATGGTCCCATGGCTTGCTTTGGAATTTATGATAGGATGAGGGATTGTAGGCACTTAGCTGCTGAAAATGAACGATGTAGTGCATAGCCCTGGCTTTGATTCCTCTCCTCAAAAACAGAAAAACAAATAAAGCTGCCAGGAAATGGCAATCTGTCCACAAACTCTGTTTCCACAATTTCATTTGTGAGTATATGGCAAATTGAGCCTAGGGATGACTAGCACATCATATACAAAACCTTGACAGAGAACACCTAAATATAAGCCATTATTCTGAAATTACTACATTAGCAAATTTTTAAATAAGCCACCAAAAATGAAAACAAAATCTAAGGGAGTATATCAAAGTCAAACTTTTGACATTTGAAATGTATTTTAAAACAAAATGAAAGAGAAAGTCAAAGACAGGAACAAAATGTTTAACATAACTCCAATGAACATATGTACAGAATAAAGAACACTATAACAGGATGATGAAGGGTCAGGGGACAATGAAACATACTGGACAAAAGATAAAATAAAGTACATTAATAAATGCATGGAAAAAACTTAGCCTTTTGGTTCATGTAGACAAAACCCTGATTAAAACAACCAAATGCTTCATGAAAGATCCTGGGTGCTTTGGATTCTCAGATATTATTATTGGGGGCATAAACTATACAAATTACTATAGAAAACTGTTTAATAGTTTTCTAAGTTATTCACTTACCATAGGAACCAGCAGCCCAGTCATTAGCAATCACTTTGGAGAAATGAGAGCATATGTTTATGCGGAGATTTATGTTCAAGCATCCTTAGCAACTTAATTCATAATTGCCAAAATGAAAAATAAGAACATTGATGAAGCAGAAAACTCTATAAGCATCTTAATTCAGCTATCTGGTTGCAGCTGCAATGCCTGACTATGTGTGAGCAAAGCTGTCAGTTTAGAAAGGTAGTCATTTGCTTAATTCAATGATTGAAACTTTCCTAGACAGGATTCCCACCTGTCTGCTAGGAAACCTTAACCATTGGCATAAATAAGGTGAGGTTGTCTGACTCTAAGTATCATTGTTTAATCTTCACTGAAATCTTCTGAGTCTTGCAAGCTGTAATGGAGATTAGGAAACTTGGGTTTAGATAGGTTAATTAATGTTGCTAAAGCTGGAAGGGACTGAAGCCTTAATTTTTCATACACACACACACACACACACACACACACACACACACACACACTCCAAAATCAATTTCCTTATATCCTAACTTCCTCAACTAGAGTATATGTTTCCTATGCTGGTCAGTTTTCTGTCAGTCTGTCTGGTCAAGAAGAAACCCAAATATTTGGCATACAATTATTCTGAATATGTTTGTGGAGTGTTTAGAGTGTATCTGAATGTCTAAATGTTAAGTGCGTAGTGACGCTGATTAGCTCTTTGTGGTCCTCATGGGCTTCATACAGTTTTCTCAAGTCTTAGTTGAGCAGAAAGACCTGATAGTTTTTGAACTTGGTCATCTTTGGTCCCCTGCCTTTGAATATGTATTGGAATGAGAATTTATACCATTAGCTTTCTTTGGAGAATCAAGTTCTGTATGGCCACTCCATCATTCTTGTTCCTGGGATCAACTTTCCAATATCAGGTCTTAGAATTACCTAGTATCCATACTCCTGTAACCCAATTCCTATGATATCTCATTCCTATTACAAATTGTGTGTGTGTGTGTGTGTATACATATATATGTGTGTGTATGTGTGTATAAGTATATTGTATGCAGATTGCATGAATATATGTGAATATGATATATATATATATATATATATATATATATATATATACATATATACTTGTGTATTAAATAACTCAGCATCATTAGAGAATTCTGAGTAGACAATCTGAAAAGACATTGTCACACCCATGGACACTTTTGCAATATAAAATTGATGCAAATGAATAACACCCTACTAAGTTAAGTTTGAGGCTTTCTTTAATGTTTTATATTCAGATCACAGTGTAAATGTGCTTGCAGACTCTTCAGTGAGCATGTGGATGTCATTATATTATCTTTAAGTATTTATTAGGAAGAATAGTATAGTGAAGAAAACAAAGAATTAAAGAACTCAGGACAAATAATTGAGGATGGAATTAAGAATTCATAACAGAATCTCGATGAGTAGATTTGATTTAGAAACATTTACTTTCTTGAGTCTGCTTAATCATTCATCCCCTGGTGATAAATCACATTGTGACTTTTAATACTTTACATCCAATACTGACTCTTGTAGGGAACCTGGGTCCAATGTCCAGCATCTGCATGGTTGTGATGGTTTGTATATACTTGGACCAGGGAGTGACACCATCTGGAGGTGTGGCATTGTTGGAATAGGTGTGACCTGGTTGGAATGGGTGTGTCACTGTGGGTGTGGGTATAAGATCCTCACCCTAGTTGCCTGGAAGTCAGTCTTCCACTAGCAGCCTTTGGATGAAGACATAGAACTCTCAGCTCCTCCTGCACCATGCCTGCCTGGATACTGCCATGCTCCCACCTTGATGATAATGGACTGCACCTCTGAACCTCTAAGCCATCCCCAATTAAATGTTGTTTTTTTATAAGACTTGCCTTGGTCATGGTGTCTGTTCACAGCAGTAAAACCCTAACTAAGACAGAAGTTGGTACCAGGAGTCGGGTATTGTTGTGATAGGTTTGACCATGCTTTTATTTGAAAGAATGTGGATGTTAGGACTTTGGATTTGGAAAGCAGTGGAATGTTTTAAATGGGGTTTAATGGGTCATCCTAGTAGGAATATGGAAGACTTTGTTGCTGGGAGTGATTTGAACTTTGTTGACCTGGCCCAAGAGATTTCAAAGGAGGATTTCAGAATGTGGCATAAAGACTGGTTTTGTGGTATTTTGGTGAAGAATGTGGCTACTTTTTGCCCTTGTCTGAAAAGTTTGCCTGAGGCTAAGGTGAAGAGACTTGGATTAATTGCATTGACAAAAGAAATTTCAAAAAAGCCCAGCAGAGACTTTGTTCTCTGGTTAAGTCTTGGGAAGAGAAGTTTGAACAAGCATCGCAAGCTTAGAAATGAAAAATATAAAATATATGGTTCAAGTATTAAAGGGGTACCAGGAAGTGAAATGGAGCAAAATCTTGTGTTCTAGGAGATAAAAGATTAAGGGAGTAGGACCTTGGGGCAAGATCCTACCCAGCTAAATTTAGATCCAGGTATGGTGATACACACCTTTAATCCTAGGAGACAGGTATGCTGATCTCCACGTTCAAGGCTAATCTACAGAGAAATATCCAGGAGAGCCAAGCTTAGGCAGTGAAGGAGTTGGAAAACAGAAAGCCAGTGACAATGTAATAGTACAAGGGGGTCACGCAAAGGATTTGAGGCTTGGCACCCTGAAGAGAGTCTATGAGAGGTTATTGGTGAAGCCTAGGTAGAGTGGAACACCCCAGTGTATTGGAGATGTCAGTACCATGGGATGATCACGAAGAACAGCAGCAATAGTGGAGAGGATCAACCTGAGCTTAGAGTGCTACAGAGGGCAGAGCTGGAAATGTGATGCCAGCCCTTAGGAGGAGTCCAAAAGATCAAGTGGAATCCCAGACACTGAAACAAGAAGCTGTAACATTGAAATTGCCATGGAGACTCAACGATGTTAAAGATGCCAGAGCCATGGGATACATGCTGAGGAAAGCTGCTAACAGGGAGTGGAACCAGCCCAGGAGAAAGCAGTTTGTTGCAGTCAACAAAGATGAAAAAGGAGTGGAGATCTGAAGACCGCTTTGACATCAGCCAATGGAGATGCAGAATTTTGAGTTTGCCCAGCTGGTTTCCTACCTTGCTTTGGGGATTACAGTTAATTAAGTTGAATGAATCTCAAAAGAGACCTTGAATTTTGGACTTTTAATATTGTTGCGACTGCTATAGACTATGAGGACTTTGAAAGTTGGACTAAAGGCATTTTGCATTATGCTATGTTTAAGTATGGCCCCCATAGACTCATGTTTTTGAACAAGTCCATGGGGACCAGGGAGTGGAATGTGATGGTTTGTATATCCTTGGACCAGGGAGTGGCACCATCTGGAGGTGTGGCATTGTTGGATTAGGTGTGACCTGGTTGGAATGGGTGTGTCACTGTGGGTGTGGGCATAAGATCCTCACACTAGTTGCCTGGAAGTCAGTCTTCCACTAGCAGCCTTTGGATGAAGACATAGAACTCTCAGCTCCTCCTGCACCATGCCTGCCTGGATACTGCCATACTCCCACCTTGATGATAATGGACTGAACCTCTGAACCTGTAAGCCAGCCCCAATTAAATGGTATTTTTTATAAGACTTGCCTTGGTCATGGTGTCTGTTCACAGCAGTAAAACCCTAACTAAGACAATGGGTCTCACAATATTCTCTCTGTAATTTTATCTCTTCTCCCCTCTGCAGCCACAGGCATACACATGGTGGACTTACACCCAGGCAGGCCAAAGCCTAATACACATTTAAAAAAAATTAAAAACAAAAAAGTACTTATATCCTGTAGGCCATAAAAGCTTTCTGATCCTGGATTAAAGACACTGGTATTGCTGCATTGTTACATCTGTATTGAACTGACACAAATCTTGTCTGCTGTCATCAGTGTGGTAGCACCACGGACAGCAGCTTCTCTTTCTAGCTTTTAAGCTTTACCTTTTTCAAAAGAAAATATATTCATTTTTCTTGTTCTTTCTCCTAATCTGACATATCTAACAATAGAAAATATACCTTATAGAATTTCAAATGTTTTGCACATTAAACTTTTTAGAGAAAAGTGGTAAGATATGAAAATATGAGTTATTTGCATTTTCTTAAATGCAATTGGCATTAAAGCACTGGTTTGGGCATGAGCATTTTTTTTTTCTCCCAGGGGACTTAGATGTAATGTTGTCAACTAGCTCTCCACGCATGGGCCTTAGAAATTATGTTTTAAGCACACAGGGTTGTATTTGTGTGTGTGTGTGTGTGTGTGTGTGTGAGAGAGAGAGAGAGAGAGAGAGAGAGAGAGAGAGAGACAGAGAGAGCAAGCATACGTGTACACATGTGTGTGTTTGTGTGTGCAGAGGTGGGTGTGCACATATGTGAGCATTATTGATGGCAAAACAATAGAATTACATTTAACAAAACACCAAAAAGTATTTATTTTTCATAAAATGCTACATTTAACCCTATGACAAGCCCTATAATGTTAGACAAATGAGCAGCAATGGAGTCTTCTTTAATTTATGGATGAAAAGGCATCTGCTACGATGAGATACATACAGGACAGGTCACGTGAGATCATGTGTGTCTTCCCAGAGACTACAAAAGAGAAAGGCAGAAAAAAATCTTTAAAACAGAAAATTTTTCTTTTATGGTTTAATGTGCTCGATTTTTTGACTTCACAGAAATTCATTACAATCCAGGGATCCATCCCATAATCAGGTTCCAAACGCTGACACCATTGCATACACTAGCAAGATTTTGCTGTAAGGACCCAGATATAGCTGTCTCTTGTGAGACTATGCCAGGGCCTAGCAAACACAGAAGTGGATGCTCACAGTCAGCTATTGGATGGATCACAGGGCCCCCAATGGAGGAGCTAGAGAAAGTACCCAAGGAGCTAAAGGGAACTGCAACCCTATATGTGGAACAACAATATGAACTAACCAGTACCCCAGAGCTCTTGTCTCTAGTTGCATATGTATCAAAAGATGGCCTAGTCAGCCATCACTGGAAAGAGAGGCCCTTTGGACTTGCAAACTTTATATGCCCCAGTACAGGGGAACGCCAGGGCCAAAAAGGGGGAGTGGGTGGGTAGGGGATTGGGGGGGTTGGTATGGGGGACTTTTGGGATAGCATTGGAAATGTAAATGAGGAAAGTACCTAATAAAAAATAATTAAACAAAAAAATTCATTACATAGTATTTGAAAGATTAAACAACACTTTCCATTGCCTCAAAGACTTCATGCACACATTTAAATATTTTTATTTAATGAGAGGCTTATTCTAATAAGGGTGTACTCTAACACATAATTCTCACTGATGCTTGATTGTTCAAAGTGTGTGTAGATATTTATAAAAGAGTAAAATTTATATTCATATATACTTTCATATTCTCTATGGGAGCCTGATTTCCTATAAAATTAAATTTGTATTTCTAGCATTTTGATGACTCTAATAACTGAACTGAGACTGTTGGGGCTTAGATTGATTTCTCTTAACATTTGTGTCTGCTTGAAAGTTAATTGCATCAAATTCTCTCATAGCCCTTAAATTGTCAAGAGTGGAAGATAGTAGCATAGGATATAACATTTCATGATTATCAAAAACAAAAAAGAAAACATAAGTGGCCTTCATACACAATCTGGCAGTTTTAAAGCTAATACTATGACCATCCCCCTAGAAATCAGAACGCTGTTTTATTTTCTACTAAAAAGCTCGTTAAACGTACCCCTACTCTTAGTACATCTCTACGTGTAAGACAGGAGAATGTACACCATGTGCAGCAAACCCTCCTTTAAGCCCCACCAACAGTCTCCTTGAATGGGCTGCATGGATGCCTTGCCCACTCATCTTTGTAAGGACACCCACAGAGGTCCAACTGCAGCTGGAGCAGAGTGAGCACAAGCATGCTGTGTCCTGGGCACTCAGCTTTGCTTCACACTTACAGAGCCAGTGAGAATATCCCTTGATCCTTGAGTGAGAGGAGAAGGAAAGCGAAAGCAAAGGCATAGTTTTTATTTATCTTCCTCAATCCTAGCACAGAGATTTAAACTTAGGTTGTCAGTATGTCTGGTGTGCACAGAACTGCACATTGTTTCAAGTTCTACTCATTATTCTTGGACAAACTAATTTGGTAACATACTCATTGCTATGATTATGACCGGATATGATGGCATGATATGATTACTTCTCCCTTTAGAGCAGAGTGTGAAAAAAATAAAGTTGTCTTAGATCAAATAGGTTACAAATTGTTGACATTTAACCTCAAAGTAATTATTCAGTTTATAATTTCAATACATTTGTATTTATAGTTTTATAACTAGTCAAAAACCTATGAATATCTTAAATGTTTAATGGAGTTTCTCCTATCTTTTCTTCTATTTTTAAGATTATAATGTAATTGTATCATTTACCCATTCCTTTTCCTCCCTTCAGACTCTCCCATGTGCGTCTCCTTGCTCATTTTCAAATTCATGGCCTCTTATGTCATTAATTGTGTTATACTTGCATGCATGTATATGTACATAAATATTTTCTTTTAAATATTACCTGCTCAATCTGTATAAAGTTGTATGAATATTTTCAGGGCTGACTATTTAGTATTAGAAAACTAGTTGGTGGGTTCTCCCTGGAGTAGACTATGTCTCTTACTCTCAGCATTCCTGAGCAGCCTGTAATTTATTATATGTAGCTGAGAACTCACAGGCTTTCCTCCATTGACTTTGGCATGCCTATTGTTGCTGTACTTCTTCAACTCATGTCTGGGAGGTCATATTGTTGAGACTTTATGCATAGTGTCTGACATTACTTAAAGAAACAATCTCACAGCAACCTTCTAAATCATTTGGCTTTTCCAATTTTTCTTTCCCTTCATTTTCAATGTTCCTGAAGCCTTAGATGCTAGATTGTTTTGTAGATTGGGACTGAGCTCCATAATTCTGTGTTTTGGTGGGTTATGGCTGTCTGTAATGTTCTCTGTCTGTTGCACCAAGAAGTTTTTAAGCATACAAAATTAGCTCTTGAAAAGGAACCTGCCCCAGCATTTGGGCAATACTTATTTGCTATTTCTAACAGTGCTTTGGATCAGAATGGAGCACTTAAAAAGTATATATGTTCCTGGCAGTAACTCCCTTCTAATCTAATACAACAGGAACAAGACTAAAGCCTAGAACTCTGTATAGTCAGTGAAGTTCTTCGGTCAGTGAAGTCCGTCAGTCCTTCTGTTTCATAACTGAGTATGAAAACGTTTGGAGACTGAGCTAACTTCATGGAGAGCATTGCATTTTTTCAAGGTTATCTGACTTTTATATTCATGAGTACTTTCCCAATAATAAAAGTATTATTGTTGCATTGCATGTTGTTATTTTAAAAAGTGAAAAGAACCTTGTTAAGTTAAAGTTTTAGCAGAATTTTATATAACACATTAATCTATAATTTTCCTTTATCCAACACTGTTTTAGATGTACATGTTAACCACCAACTCATTCAATTCTTTTTGCAATGTATATCCTATATCCTTATTATCTTTAAGTAATATAAAAATCTATATTCTTATTTCTGGTAGGCAACTGCAAATATTTCATTTTTAATGAGCTATTTCAAACCTGTAGGAGTACAGAGACTGTAAGGTAACCAACGCTAGAATGCCACACAAATACCAGCACATAAAACCAACCATGACACACAAATATTGCCTCTGAAAGAAGTAATATTTTTACTCTGATCTGCTTTACATTTTAATTAAAACTTCCTGTTGAACAAAGTGATTAATAGCAAAGCAAACTACAACACAGTTAATACCTTATTTTTAGCATCATATGTAGCCACTTAAAATTTTTATTCTTCCCTCCCATTAAACGTTGGAGCCCACAAAAACACTGCAGTAGTATAAGGATGACTTTCCTTTCTCCTGACTTATTCTATCTTTCTGCTTCCTATATGTTTCCTGTTTGTCTGTGTGATGGCTTGAATAGGTATGGCCCCCATGGACTCCAGTGTTTGAATGTTTGGCCCATAGATAGTGACAATATTGGGAAGTATGGCCTTGTAGGTGTGGTCAGTTGGAAAAAGTATGTCCATCTAGGGGTGGGTTCTGAGCTCTCTAATGCTAAAGCTACGCCCAGTGAGACACAAGGACTCCTGTTACCTGCAGATCAAGATACAGAACTCTCAACTCCTTCAACACCATGTCTGCTTGCATCCTGTCATGATGATAATGTACTAAACCTCTGAATCTATAAGCCAGTGCCAATTAGATGTTTTTCTTTATAGGAGTCACCTTGGGCATGATGTCCCTTCACAGCCCTAGAACTCAGTCTGTTTCAGTTTTTGCAGTAGTGAGCATCTATTCCAGGGTGGTGGATGCTCTAGGAATATACTCTGCCATTTAGCTTCATCCAACCCGAGTCTGTGTCAGCACTTTTAATGTTCCAGGCAAATGTTCTAACACTGAACTACATCCGAATTCAGTCTGTAGCTTTATCTGCTCAGGTGTTCATCTCTGTGTAGCAGGGGAGTGTTTACCTTCTATGACCACAAGAGCATTCTCACACAGGAGAACATTAGAAACACAATAGTAGCCTCTAACATAAATATAATTTAAATCCCACATTATCCCCATCAGTTTTTCTCCAGTGATTTTTTTCCCCCTTTGGGAAACTGAATTCAGAATCACTCAGTGGCAAATATGAAAGAAGTTTGTTCTGATTTAGTTGCTTTTAATATAAAACAGTTCTTTTCCTTATTTTGCTGTTTTGTTTTGTTTGTTTGTTTGTTTGTTTTTTGAGATGTTCATTTCTAAGAGCCCAAGCGTTTTGCTTCTTGGTTTGAAAGCTATTGTTTCTAACAATGGCTATTTTTTGAGGGGGGGGGAAGTGGGGCTTTTTATGGTAGATGAAGTATTATTTATTCTCAAATTTCTGGATACTTTCTCCTGACTAGCTATTTTCTCATTATTTGTGCTAAAATACTGTCATCTACTTAATTTAAGAATTATAATATTTATGATTAAATCATATTTGGTGTATCACTGCTACTGTGGTAGTTGCAAATTTGATAATTTCTTGGAGATAAGGATCAAGAGACATTTCTACCTATAAAGATCTATTATTTTCTCTGGGTTGTTTAGGAATCTTCATGGATCTCCTTTTACAAACAACTTGACCAAATACAGCCCTAGTTCACCACTGCAATCCTTGCCTGACTACAAGAGATATCCAGTTCAGATTTTGCATACTGTATTATGAGTAGTCTTTCTACAGTCAGTTTCATGGATTCCAAAAGGTTTTAACTATACTAGGTTTCCAATACCCGCCCCCTCAACACACATAAATGTTCCCCAGTTTCTTCCTACACTACATCTCTTCCATCTGATCCCTGGATGCAGTCCCCACCTGCTCTTTCTATTCCCCCCACACCTGATCCCCCCTCTCCCATCCTTATCTTTTCTCAGTTCACCAGCAAAATCTATTCTATTTTCCCTTCCTAGAGAGATCCATGCATCCCCTTGAGCCTCCCTCTTACCTAAACTCTCCTGTTCTGTGGATTGATTGTCATTTAATTAATGGATAATTTCCACTTTTTTTTTTGGATCATATGGGTTACCTCATTCAGGATGATTCTTTTCTAGTTGTATCCATTTGTTTGCAAATTTCGTAATATCCTTTTGAAACAGCAGAATAATATTTCATCCTGCAAATATACGACATTTCCTTTATCCATTCTTCTGTTGAGGGACATCTAGGTTGCTCCCAGTTTCTGGCTATTATGAATAAAACTACAATGAACATAGTTTAACAAGTATACTTGTGGTAGGATGGAGAATCTTTTGGATATATCCTTATATGAAGTTGAGTATTGTTCTTTCAAGGTCTGTAAAGAACTGTGTTGGAATTTTGATGGGGAGTGCACTGCATCTAAATATTAGTTTAGTAAAAAGGCCATGTTTAGTATGTTAATCTTACTGATCCGTGAGCATGGGAGATCTTTCGATCTTCTTATCTCTTCACTTTTTTTTCTTCAAAGACTTGAAGTTTATGTCATGCATGTCTTTTGCTTGCTTGGGTAAAATTACCCCAAGATATTTCATATTATTTGTGGCTACTGTGAAGGGGTTTTGTTTTCTTATACATCTCTTAGTCCATTTGTCAATTGTATTTTGGTGGATACTAATTTATTTTAGTTAATTTTGTATATAGCCACTTTGCTGAAAGTGTTTATCAGTTCTAGGAGTCCCCTGATAGAGTTTTAGGGTAACTTATGTATACTAACATATCATGTGCAAATAAAGACACTTTGACTTCTTTCCAATTTGTATCCTCTAGTATCCTTCAGTAGTCTTACTGCTTTAGATGAAACGTCAAGTATAATAAGAACAGATATAGAAATAGCGAACAACCTTGTCTTTTTCAGAGTCAGTCTCTGAAAACTGACAAAAGCATCCAATTTCCAAGGACAAAATCGCACAGGTTATTGAATGTAGAGACATCAAACTGGTGTCTTATGGAGACTTAGCCCCTATGTTCTAGTCTCTTTCACATAGAAAGGTACTCTGCAGGCTACCAAAAGAGAAACCTGTACAACAACGTAGACACAACACCTTCAATCTACAATCTGTCCTGCCTACAGAATGGGGGCAATGGTGGCTTCAAAATTTGTGGAAGTAACCTACCATGTCTGATTTAACTTGAGTCTCACACCAGAGGAGAGAGTACATGTCCTACACTGCCTTGACAAATAACACATGGAGACTGGATTGCCCAGAGACCTGGGGTAGAACCAAACAGGAAAGGAAAGAAAAAAAATCACTGAAAGGACTCCCAAGTATATTCTGCTATACTTATATATTAGAGTCAGAGACTTGTCCAGTCATCATCAAAGAGGCTTCCTCAGGGAGCAGATGGAATAAGGTGTAACCCACAGGTAGACATTAAGCAGAGGGAGTTTGAAAGGACCAAGGCAACTGTACCCTTCCCTTCTCCATTTGCCCTCTGCTCTACTTAGCTAGCAAACAAATTGTCCTGACCTCCTCACACTCTTCCAGCCTCCATTTGCCCTTTGCCCTACTTAGCTCCTAAACAACTTACCCTGACTCCTACAGCCTTCCTGGATGAACCACACTAGTTAGGCAGGGCCAATCAGTTCCTTTATAACACAGACACAGCCAATCCATGTACAGACAATTTACCTATAATATCCTCTTTTTCTGCTTTTTTTTTTCCTTAAAAAGGCCTATACCTCACCAGGTGGGGGTAATGGTTCCAGCTCCTGAATCTGGTCAGGTCCCTAATTAATTAGCCTTAGAACTCCGAGGTAAATAAACTGTTCATGCTTGACTTGTACTACACAATCCTCATCCTGCTTAACAGCAGACCTACCAAAAGAGAGTCTAACTTGGAGGTCTCCGTTTGGATCCCTTCCCTTGGAGACTATGAAAACATGCCAAAGGCAGGGGTGGGTGGAGACTGTAGGAGTCAGAGAGGATGGAGGACACCAAGGAAATATAGCCCACAGAACCAAGGAACAGGGCTCATTCAGGCTCACAGAGACTAAAGTTGCAACCCCAGGGCCTACATGGGTTTGCACCAAGTCCTCAGCATATATGCTATGACAGTTATTTTGGTGTTTTTGTAGGACTCCTAACAATGAAAGCAGATGTATCAGATGAGAGGCCCTTGGTCTTGTAAAGATTATATGCCCCAGTACAGGGGAATGCCAAGGCCAGGAAGCGGGAGTGGGTGGGTTGGGGTGCAGGGCAGGGGGAGGGTATAGGGGACTTTCGGGATAGCTTTTGAAATGTAAATGAGGAAAATATCTAATTAAAAAAAGAGAGCAGGTGTAGCTCTGATTCTTTTTTGCCGACTCTTTAGGAATGTTTCCTCCGATGGGTTGCTTCATCAAGTTCTGATATGAGGGCTTTTGCCTGATGTTGGATCTTGTTTTGCTGTTTGGTCTTGGAGGGCTTGGAGACCAGCCCCTTTCTGAAGGGAAATGGAGGGGAAATGGATCTGATGGGGAGGGGTAGTGGAAGAGAACTTGGAAGAGTGGCGGGAGGAAGGGAAAACTGTGGTCAGGATGAATTCATATGGAGAAAAAAATTCTACCTTTAATTTTTGGGAAAAAAATCGCCCTCCCCATTTTTTCAAACCAAGTATTCTCTGTGTAGTCCATGTTGTCCTGAAACTTGTTCTGTAGACTGAACTGGCTTCACAGTCAGAGAGATGCAATTGTGTCTGCTTCCCAAGTGCTACAATTAAAGGCATGTGCTCTCACCCTCTGACAAGGTCCATTCTTTTTAAATTACCACTTTAAAAACAACAACTTTGGGAGAAGATAGAAAACATTAGAGAAGCTTTTCTTTCTCTCCATGTTTTGTTTATTTGTCTGAAGTGCTTGTCTGGCATTTTAGATTCAGTTCCTAACTTATGAGAAATGCTATAAATTCTTGCTCATGAGTATAAACGTGTCTACTTATACCAGTCTGTTCTTATCAGTTCAAGTGGAACAAATTTTCTGAAGTAATGAAGTGCTCTGCGGCTGAATCAGGCTCAGAGAGATTTGACTGCCAATGGGATGGTCAAATAAAACTTTGCAGGTGTGTTGCCCAGAGACTTCTCACACTTTGCTATCTGATACACTATCATGAGGAAGAGGGACTATAGCGTACACCAATCTTAGTTTCCTTTAATTGTTCTGTTTAATTTATTCTGAATCAAATGTCTTGCCTAAATTTCAAACAACTCCTTCCTTGTTAAACCATGAAAATTGACCTTCATTCAAACTATAGAGCTATTAAGATTTTATTAATTACACACATCAATGTGAATGCATCAAGAGTATTGCAATTATATCCCATATTTTCAGACTACTACTGCTACAAGCTGAACACTTAATTATATCATTTTCATATTATGCCATCATCATATGACTAGAATAAGTTTATATAGTCATATAGAAACTTCTCACTCCTATCCCTAAACCCTAAAAAGAAAAAAGATTATCACATATCACATTTTTCATCTCTATAATTATGAAATTAATATCAATAGATTAAATTTACATCTATTGTGATTGGCTTTTAACTTCCTTAGTTATTAGTTCTTTCTTTTTATTGACAACTTATGGGTAGTTGATATAGGTATGGATATTATAATGATAATTGATATAGATGTAGATATAGATACAGATACAGATATATATATATATAGACATATAAATAAATATATACATAATATACATACATAAACCTATATTCATATATGTATGTATCCATATATCCATCCATACATATGCACATAAATTATTTGTTTTAATTTTGGTTTTTTGAGTGTTATGTATCTCTTAAAAACATTAAGATTTATTTTTTTCTTCTTTTTTCTTTTTTTAATTTATTTTTTATTAGATATTTTCTTTATATACCTTTCAAATGCTATCCCAAAAGTTCCCTATACCCTCCCTCCGCCCTTCTCCCCTACCCACCCACTCCCGCTTCTTGTCCCTGGCATTCCCCTGTACTGGGGCATATAAAGCTTGACAAGTAAAGCCTCTATGAACTAGTTCTTTGGTTAACATAATTAGCATTTTTTTCCAAGTCTGTTTTTGACATTGCCATCCTCTTATGAAGAAAATGGCTTTACTTTTGATGTTACCCAATTTACCAGAATTGACTTTTATAAGTCCTGGTTTGGGTTCTAGCCTAAGAAATCTGTTTTTAAGATCTTTATCATAACTGCTTTATTATTTTAATTTCTCTATAGAATATATGATTTTACATTGTATATTTCAGTCAACAAACTGCTTTTGAGTGAGGATTGGGGTTTGGGGTTTTTGCTGTTTGTTTTCACTTAGTTGGAAAGTCTTGCCTTCACTGTGTGTTTGTTCCTTCTGCTTTATATAAAATAATTTTGATTATTGTGGTGATCATATATCTGGGTTTCCTATACCACCCATTGCCTATTTCTTTGGAGATAGCATATGGATTATGTTTTATAGCTATATAGCAATACACTTATGAAATCATTCTGTTTACACTCTACTTTTTCAAGATTGTTTTAGATATTCTCAACTAATATCTTTCCATAAGAATTTCAAAATAAGTTTTCTTTTTTTTCCATTTTTATTAGGTATTTAGCTCATTTACATTTCCAATGCTATACCAAAAGTCCCCCATACCCACCTACCCCCACTCCCCTACCTACCCACTCCCCCTTTTTGGCCCTGGCGTTCCCCTGTACTGGGGCATATAAAGTTTGCAAGTCCAATGGGCCTCTCTTTCCAGTAATGGCCGACTAGGCCATCTTTTGATACATATGCAGCTAGAGTCAAGAGCTCCATGTTTGAAAAACCCTTCTAGATGTGGGCTAAGAATTGCATTAAATCAATAAATGACTTTGTTCTGCCTCCGAATCCATGAACACGATATGGCTTATTCATATGCTTGCCCAATTACCTTTGCCTTCTTCCTTCAGTACACATTACTTTTCAACATTCATTTTTAGTGTATTTATTATAGAACTCCATGTTCCTTCTCTTTTCTAATTTTCACTTCTGTATGGTTACTTTCAGTTTCTAGAAATGGAATTAGTCCTTTTCCTTTGTATTTATACTCACAATCTTGCTAAATTTCCCTATTACTTCCTAGAGAAATGTGTTGGTGTCTTGGCTTGGAATCCACTAGATATTCATTTCATCTGAAAGTGAGGATGACTTTATTTCCTTTATCCCTCACCTGACATTTATGTATGACTCTTGTTTGAATGGTCAGCACTGTGTCAAATGAGTGGTGCCATTAAGTCACATTTGTGGAAAAATATGCAGTCTTTTGCTGTTTGCTATGAATATATTTCTGGCCATCTGATAGTTTTGGCTTTTTTTGTTTGTTTGTTTGTTTGTTTTGTTTTTGTTTGTGTTTTTAATAGATGTTTCTTTAAATTGAATGCTTGTGTGCCACAAAATTTTTATGTTGAGATTCCTAGTCCCCAAGGTGATGTAATACACAAGTGAGGTCTTTGGCAGACGCTGAGTGACAAATGCAATAACCTCACAAACAAGCAGTTGGATCTTCTCTGGAAGTGGATGCTGCCAAGGCCTCCATATCAGACTCCAAAGCTGTGAGAGGCTTCCACTGTTTATACGTCTAATTTGGTGACCATGTTACATGGACATGATTGAAATAAGATGTACACTCTGTATTGATTACATGAAATTATTATTTAATCCTAAATCTATGAGAGCTTTTGTTTGTTCGTTTTTGAAACAGTGTCTCTCTATGTCGCCTTGGCTGTCCTGGAACCTACTAGGTAGACCAGACTGGTTTCCAACTAGTAAAGATCTATATGCCTGGTATTAAGTGTTGTAATTAAAAGCAATTGCCATTATGCTTTGATCTGAGAACATTATCATGGACCAATATTGAACTTTGTAAAATGCCATTTCTGAATACACTGTTGAGATCTGATCAGTTTTCTTTAATGACTTCATAGGACGGTGCAGTTTGACTTGTCAAATATTAAAACCTGAATTGACTTTGGAAAACTTACTTCCATTTTGTTTTCTTTTAAATTTGTCATCTTCCTGAGCATTAATGGATCATCACATCAAATACTTAATTTTATGTTATTACTGGGGAAAAAAAACACATTTCCATGTAAGGACAATCTGTTTCCTTTTAGTTTTAGCTGTTGTGGTGTGCTTTCATTTCTGAAGTGTGGTTTTCTATTACTGTGTATTTTTTTTTGTTTGGATAACATCCTTTAGTGTTTCTTCAAAAGTAGATATAAGCTTCTCTGAGAATATCTTTATTTCCCCTCAGTTTCTGAAGGTCAACCCCATGGAGCTAGGATTTGCAGCTGATATTTGTTTCTCTCAATGTGTGACAAATAGTTGTATGCCTCCTTCTGGCTGCCACAGTTCAAATGAGAAACATGTTCTCCTTGGAATGGGTTCCTCTATGAATAAAACATGGTTTTTCTGATGGTTATTAAG